>NC_053425.1:14045309-14345309 GCF_007990345.1 Gossypium hirsutum
ACATAAACTTAGTAACCCTAATGTCATGACATTTGTTTCCTATCTATTCCTAAGGTTCAACCGGGATTTCACGCTTGTCGTAACTTTTTCGAATACGTCCATAAGTCAATCACAATTCATACAATAATAAAGCATTTAAAACACAATTAAAACAATGCATTATTTACATAAGAACTTACATCGGTACAAAAATAGTAAGAAATAGACCTAATTGTCAAATACTTTGTTTTCCCCCGATCTAGGTCCGAACCTCATTTCTCTCGATCTATAATAGCAAATTTAACTCATTTATTAATCACATTACTCAATTCAGTCCAAAACTTACATTACATTTTTGCCCCTAAACTTTGACATATTTATATTTTAGTCTCTAGGCTCGTAAAATGAAATCTATTCAATTTCATCAAGGCACAAGCCTAGCTGAACCTCTTTCATGCTTATAATAGCTCACATTTTCCATTAATCACACTTTTATACACATTTTGAAATCTTTTTACAAATAGGTCCTTTTGACATTTTCATCAAAAATCACCTAGCAAAAGTTGTTTATCTAGCATTAAACTTGCATACTATACCATTAGACATCAAAATACACAAATATATAACATGGTTCAAACCCTAGACCTCAATCATCTCTCAAATTAATGGTAGAAATAGATAGATCGGGTGATAACGACTTCAAAAATGTAAAGAGCATTAAAAACGGGGCAAGAACAGACTTATAATCGAGCTTGAAAAGTGGAAAAACCCTAGCTATGTATCCCTTGCAAGTTTTGGCCAAGCATGAAGAAGATGGATTAAATTTTGGCTAGATTTTTTGTTTTTAATTCATTTAATTACCAAATGACCAAAATGCCCTTTTCTCAAAACACTAAAATTCTCTTACCTCATGTCTATTTTTGTCCAACTTAAAGTAAAATGGTCTAATTACCATCTAAGGACCCTCAATTTAAAATTTCATAACAATTAGACACCTCTAGCATGTAGAACTCAACTTTTGCACTTTTTACAATTTAGTCCTTTTTGCTAAATTGAGTGCTCAAACGTCAAAATTTTCGAAATAAATTTCAAAAAAGTCATTCTGTAAAATTGTAGACCCTGAATATGTAATAAAAAAAATAAGTTTTTCTACGTTTGATTCGTGGTCCCAAAACCACTGTTCTGACTAGGCCCAAAATCAGGTTGTTACACAACGTTACTAGGTTAATTTTAATTTTTGCACTTTAAAGTAATAATTAAGAAATTTTTAGGTTATAGTTACGATTTTATTCCATTTATTGTTACTAATCTCCTCTTTCTCAGTTTAGTGTATGACTCGCAGTAGGGGCACACCTATTGTAGCAGCCACAAATCCAAAGAGAATAATTCGAAGAAATCGCCAACAGTGACAGCAACAGCAGCAACATCAAATGCAAGATCCACCACCTCCAACTACAGGTAACGTGCCATGTGAAAACCTACTATTTGACGATGCTGACAATAACGCCCAAGGAAACCCACCAGTACCACAGTTTACTGCAAACATTCAGATGGCTCAGAACGAAAGAACTTTAAGGGATTATAGCTTACCAAGTCTGGATATGGTTCAAGAAAGTAAGCAAGGTCGGCGATTACAGCTAATAATTTCAAAATCAAATAGGCTATGATTCAAATGATCCAAAACAATCTGCAGTTTAGGGGCACTATGACAGAGGACCCTAATCAACATTTAAAATGGTTTCTTCAACACTGTGATACTTTTAAGTATAACAAAGTCATTGATGACACTATTCATCTTCGATTGTTTCCCTTCTCCTTGATTGATAACTCTTTTTCCTTAGTTAGACTCGTAGGCATCAAGATCTATCACGACATGAGATGAACTTGCTGGAAAATTCTTATAGAAGTTTTTCCCAATCAGTAAAGTAGTGCAACTAAGAAGAAAGAGTGTTATTTTTAGACAGATAGAGGGAGAAAGTTTCTACAATGCATGGGAACAGTTCAAAATCTTGATTCAAAAATGCCCAGACCATAGATTTCTTGCAGGAATTTTATAATGGGTTAGTTACGAATGCACGGTATGGATTAGACAGAGCAGTAGCAGGAGCCCTTATGAACAGAACATACGAGGATGCTTACAAAACAATTGAGAACATGGCACTAAAATTTTGTAAGTGGTCAATTGAATGCTTCACATATGGCTAGAAACTTGTTACGATCAAAGTTATCCAGGAGGATGATAAGTATCAATAAATAGTGGATAAACTTAACCGTATTGAATCTGCTTCTACATTGTCTATACATGCAGGAGATAAGTCACTCTTCCATTATATCATTAATCCTGTTGAGGATATAAACTACATTTGGAATAGGGGTGGAAACCCTTATTCGAATACATACGATCCTAGTTAGAGGGATCACCCAAATCTAAGATGGGGAGGAAACCAATAAGGAGGTAACAATTCAAAGTAAGTTAAAAATACTAATTACCAACCTCCTTATTTGTAGAAACCACAGGATATGGTCAACCCAAATGACCATACTACATGTGGTCAACAGTTAGACAAAATTGAGAGAGAAATATAGCCAATGAGAATTGATGTCAAACAGGTGCGATTTGAGTGCACCAATTCAACAAGAACATTGACTAAACTTGAGGATCAAATGAGCCAATTGATAAACATGATGGGTAACATCAAAAGACAAATTGACACAGGTATTCCCAGCAACATGGAAGATAATCCACAGAGAAAAGGTAAATTGCACTTCGATCGGGCAAAGTACTGAGTAGCCCAGAAACCACTTCTCCGGAGAAAATTGCGAAGAAGAGTGATGAACCTCAAGAAGTGCTCCTAGAAGCAAAAGAAGAGCCAGAATCAGAGGAGGTAATCACATTGCCAGTAGAGATAGAGATGGAAATAACTAAAGATTTTGCCAGTACAAGAATCCCATTCCCTTCGAGACTAGAAGAAAAGAAAAGTGGGATGATAATGAATTTGTATGTTTCCTAAACTTATTTAGAACATTAAATGTTAACCTACCTTTAATTGAGTTAGTTGAAAAGGTTCCCAAATACGCTAAGTTTTTAAAGGAGACGATGGCTAGGCATAAGAAAATTAAGGTATGAGAACAAGTTACTTTCAATGCTTACTGTAGCGTGATTATTTTAAGAAAGGTACCTCAAAAATTGAAAGACCTGGGAAGTTTTACTATTCCCATCGAGATAAGGAGCATTCATTTTAACAGAGCTCTATGCAATCTAAGAGCTAGTATTAATTTAATGCCTCTATCGATTTTTGAAAATCTCGGGTTAGGGGATCTAAAAACTACTCAAATAATATTTCAGTTGGCTGATAGGTCTTTGGCATGTCCAAAAGGGGTATTAGAATATGTGTTAGTCAAAGTGCGAAGTTTTATTATCCCCACAAATTTTGTGGTACTTGATTTTGAAGAAGACCATGAGATACCGATCTTATTAGGAAGACCCTTCTTAGCCACTTCTAGATCCCCCATTGATTTAGAAAAGAATGAATTAAATATGAAAGTTAATGGTGAGACGAAAACTTTTAAATGTGGCCATCAATCAAGCGATGAAGATAGGAGGAAGTTAAGGGAACAATCTAAAAAATTATTTATTTCTAACATCCCCGAGTGAAGGGACACACTTCCTTTTATGCATGCAGAAAGAATAAAAAGATTAAGGAAAAAGACAAATGGGCACAGGTGGAATGGCATGATGGAAGATGGACCAATACTGACAGAACAGAAAAATCCTCTATCGATGAATTGATGACACTATCGGATGAATCCAGTTGTAAAACTTAAAAATTAGTTGAATTTCTACTTAACTTTTGTAAATTATTGTATATTTAACTAACCACCTAGTTTAGATTTTTACTTTTATTTGATTTAGGTTCATTTATAAATTGAAACGTCCTTAAAATTGGAAGTTTTTAGCCGAAACAAAGTCAGTGCCATGACATAAAACCCCTATGTTGTAATATCGGTGTACTACCAGGGATGTCGCGACATGGAACCCCTGTGTCGTGACTTCGCTACAATTTTCTGCAGGGTTGACGCGACCCAATCGCGTAACCCGGTGACTTACTCTTCATTTAACCCGATTTTTAACACTTTAAATCCCATTTTATAACCTAAAACCATATATACTTCCTATAAAATTGACAGACGTATCATGACACAAAACCCCTATGTTGCAATATCGGTGTACTGCCAAGGATGTCTCGACATAGAACCCCTGTGTCGTGACTTTGCTACAATTTTCTGCAAGGTTGACCCAGCCCAATCGCGTAACTCGATGACTTACTCTTCATTTAACCCGATTTTTAACACTTTAAATCCCATTTTATAACCTAACCATATATACTTCTAATTAAAACACCTCTTAACCCCTAATCCCTCAAACTCGCTCAAACCTTTCAAGACCTCTTAAACTTTAAACCCTAAATTTCTTAACATTTTAATTATTCTTCACAAACTCTTCAACCATATTTGGGGCAACAATGAATGGGAACATAGCTGAAAATCAAGGAATTTAAACGATCTTTGGCTATATATTAAAGGTTAAGGGTTCCTAAACTCAAACTTTTTACTGTTCTATTGAATTATTTGCTTAGGATTGAAATATCATACCTCTTAGGGAAGTTAGGCGAACCATGGATACAAAGTCATCGATGGTTCAAAATCCCTCTATTTTCCCAAATACAAATGTTGAAAAATATTTTAATGAACTTCAAAGAAAAACATTCATCCAAGAGAGGGGATTTGATCTATCCATGATTTTTTGTAATGAAATATAGTCTTTAGTGCGATATTATAGGTGGGAAAGTTTTTGGACGATCCATAAATAGAGTGTTGTAGTCCCCATTGTCCAAGAATTTTATACCTTATTACGAGACCAAGAGTCTAGAAACACTGAAGATCATATGTGGGATATGGTCCTTGTGCGAGGGAAAGAGGTTAGAGTAACCCCACATATTTTTTGCGTATTTTATAATGCTCCACACTATGAAAAAAAATTTATTGATGAAACTAATGTGGAATATTTTTGAGACTTAGATATGGATAACATTATAAACTTCTTGGCTGAAGGTAGGGGCGAATGGAAATATCACGTAGGTACCAATATCGTAGTATCCTTTCATCAAACGATCATGTTTCCTAAGGCCAAAATGTGGATCCAATTTGTATGCACAACAACCGTACATGGTTTAAATGTTTGTAACATTAATACTTTTAGAGTAGTGTTACTCTATGCTATTTTGTAGAAAAAATAGGTATGTATCGGTAAATGGATTCATTAGATCATTAGAAGATGCATTGGTAGCCAGAAGGTGGGAGTTTTCTTTCCCCACCTAGTGATGACATTATGTAAAAAGGCGGGTGTACCTATGACATCCACTGAGCAGCCGTTGAAACCTTCCAAAAGTATTATCGATGATACTTTGTTCCAACAGTACATAGAATTACGAGCCAAACAAATAAAAGATTGGAACAAGCGACAACAAGAATTGTCGACTAAACTGACTTAATTGGATAATACAGTGGATGCAAGAGTTGGGACCAATATTCCAAGAATTTGCAAGGCAAAATAACATCCGAGTCCCCAATTATAAACCTGATATGTTCAGGCTGACGAATATGGAACAAGAAGAAAAAGTGCATGAATATGGGGAGGAATGAGAAGATGAGGAAAATGATGGGAGTGAGGAGATGGATGAGGAGGACGATTGAACTACTTTAATTTTATAAAGACTTGTATTAATTTTTGGATGATTTTAATTTATATTTTGTATGAGTAGGATTAGCAAGTATACTTTTAGTATATTCTATTTAAGTTTTCTATGTAATAACCCAGCATGAAGGAGACACAAACAATTCAAACTTCACACAATCAAAGGAAGAAAACACCCACCATTAGCAATTGGAGAAACCACGATCAATCGAGTAACTTCTTTCCTTACTTTTTTATGGGCTACACATTAAGGACAATGTGTCAACTAAAGTTTGAGGGGTAACATAGGAAATTCATTTTTAATTTTTTTCTTTGATTTTTCTTATCTTTTATGTGCTTGAGCTTGTAGAAATGAATAGATTTTTAAAGGTTAGGAGCATGTACATAGATTGCTTGTTTTTATGAATAGATTTGGCATGATGATAGGTGATTTTAAATTTTTTTATTATTAGACTACCGAGTTCTATATGTTACACTATAAATAGGCATTAAGTAATCAATTGTACCGAGTGATATGGAAAATACAAGGAAACGAGCATACTAGTACGAATGATAAATGGTTGAATTTGTATTTGTTGGTTAATTGAATTTGTGCATGTTGAGATATTTAGGGATGACCTAAGGCATTGTTTGGAACACATCTAGAGCCAAAAAGATGACCTATTTGTTTTTCACCTTTAGTACTAATTTTTTAGCCTATAGACACTTCTTGATGAACCTCATTACAAGCCCCGATCTTGAAAATGTTAATTTATGTTTACCCTTTTTTATAGTCCTGCACTACACGATTATAGATGTTTGGCCATATGTATTGAGGGTTAACTAGATACATCACGACGTAGTTGGTAAAAATAGAGTGAAATAGGAAAGATTTGTGTGATATAAGAACTATAAGTTAGCCTAACATGCAAAACAAAAAGAAAAATCCAAAAAGGAAATTAGTATGAATAGAAAAAAGTCTTAAAATAGCAACAACAAAAAAAAGCATTCATGAATGAGATGTATTGAAAAAGAGAAAAGTAACAAAATCACAATAGAAAGAAAATCTCGTTCATTAGTGCACAAAAACTCGTAGGCTAGTGTAAACTCGAAATTATATAGGGTTTTTCTATATATTTTTACCACCTTATTACTTAATAAATGTGTTTATCTTGAGTAATTATTATTGAAATTAGTGAATTTTACTTAATTTTTAATTTTAGACATGAATTTAGAAAGTATGTGAAATTATGCTTAATTACATGATTTTCATGCTAATTTATTAATATATGTATGTTTCACTATGCAAGAGGTCTATTGGAGACATGATTTAAATAAATAAAACATGTACATGTACAAGTTATCCATGTGGAAGGCAAGACCATGCAAATTGGGGCATGAGGTTGACTACTTGACCTAATAAAGAAGGTGATGAAAGATGGACATGACTGCTAAGTTTTGGACTAAAGAACCGTCCAACAAAGGTAACTAAGAGCCCAAATTCGAAACTTAAAGGTGGCTACCAAAAATATGTTTTGGGATACTTAATTGAAGGTCCTTATAGTTGGAAAATAATCAAAACTCAGCCCAACAACTTCTCTATTGAAATCGTCCATTCTATAGCTATTTTTAGCTTGAATTTGAAATTCAAATGGAGAAGACTTGGTCATCCCTTATTCTTTGAAGCATGGTCGGCCACATGAGAGAGGGAAGGAATGAAATTTAAACCTATATTTAGTAAACTCAAACCCTTACCTTCACCTATAAATACCTTGCCATCCTTCACTTCTAAGATCATCGCTCATCCCTCAACATTCCTCTCTCACTCTCACTAGTTTTCATCTCAATTCTTTTTCCCTTTTTCCCCTGCATAGTCATCCATACCTTCTCCATTCTTTAGCCTCAAAAGCTTTTTCAAAAGCACTTCTTAGATGGATACCCCTTAAACACTTAGCAAAAGAAGCTTCAAGTAAAACAGAGGAGCACATCAGTCAGAATAGATCCAAAAGGTTGTTGAACTGAATCAGTCAGTGTAGATCCGAAAGGCTACTAACCTGAATAGAGTTTACTCTTTCCTCTTGTTATTTATTTTAATCATTTTTTCTTTGATTTTATTGTTTTTGACATCAACAATGATATTTTAAATCCTATTTGCTAGGATGATTATGTTAATTTAATAAGATCTATTTTATTTATGTTTAACATGTTTAGGCCTTAGTCAATCATGTTTTCAATTAATATCATGATGCATTTCTTTCATCCATGATTGGGTGCACTCAGATTAGCTGAGTGATTGTAACACCCTGAATTTGGGCCTAGAAGTTTTGGGCCTTGAGCATGGGAGCGGTTGAAGGCAGCTTATAATATTCTATTGTGCGTGAAAATTTCGTTAATGAAGGCTTGTTTTAGTGGTTAAGTGTGCTGAGAAGTGTTGGAGAAGTCCTGGGTTCAAACCTGGACTCTAGCAAAAATTTTGGTTTAAGGTGAATCAAATCCTGGGTGTAGTAGGTAGGCCTTAAGAATATTGTTGGAGAAATTGTGACACAAAAAGCCTTGTGGCTTAGTGGCAAGTAGCGTGTGGAGCATTTAAGGGGAGGCATGGGTTCGAATCCCATGGCAAGCAAAGAGCATTTATTTTGCTAACAGGGGGCGGCAAGAGTTGGTGTTGAATTTAAACTCTGATGATGGAGGGATCCCACATCGAGAAGCTAACATAAGAGTGGATGCGAAGCTGGCTTTAAATAGAGAGAACCATGAGGAGAGTAAGGTACCTTTCTTGGCTGATCCCTTTCGCTTTATGGCGTGCTCGTTTGGGTTGGGCGTCGGCTAAGAGTGCTTGGAGCGTGGATTAACTCCAGTCTCCAATCAGGTGTGTATTTCTCCCTACTCTAGCTGTAGGATGACTACTTCGGGCCGAAAGGGGCCATATGGGCCCGATGGGCCTACGGGCCCAATTGGATAAGTTGTTTGATTGTGTAGTAAATATTGGACTGGGCTAGGTGAATCTCATATTTGTGGCTAGATTTGGGCTAAAAGGGTCACACAAGTGTGTGGGCCCATTTGGTCCGAGAATAGGCTTTAGGGTCATTCGTATTGTTATCCCTGTTTAGAATACTTTAGTTTACCAAATTACCAAAATACCCCTGGTTTGTAAAATTACTAAAATACGCTTGGTTTATAAAATTACCAAAATAACCCTAGTTTGTAAAATTACCAAAATACCACTGGTTTGTAAAATTATCAAAATACCCCTAGTTTGTAAAATTACCAAAATACTCCTGATTTGTGAAATTACTGAAATACCCTCGACCTGTAAAATTACTAAAATACCCTCGACTTGTAAAATTACCAAAGTACCCTTGATTTACAGAATTACCGTTTTACCCTCGATTTACAAAATTATCGAAATACCCTTGTAGGGTAGAATTACCGAAATACCCCTATAGGGTAGAATTATCGAAATACCCCTGTAGGGTAGAATTATCGCAATACCCTGTAGGGTAGAATTACCGAAATACCCCTGTAGGGTAGAATTACCGAAATACCCTTGTAGGGTAGAATTATCGCAATACCCCTGTAGGGTAGAATTACCGGAATACCCCTATAGGGTAGAATTACCAGAATACCCCTGTAAGGTAGAATTATCAGAATACCCCTGTAGGGTAGAATTACCGAAATACCCCTATAGGGTAAAATTACCGGAATACCCCTGTAGGGTAGAATTACCGGAATACCCTTGTAGGGTAGAATTACCGGAATACCCCTGTAGGGTAGAATTACCGGAATACCCCTGTAGGGTAGAATTACCGGAATACGCCTGTAGGGTAGAATTACTGGAATACCCCTGTAGGGTAGAATTACCGGAATACGCCTGTAGGGTAGAATTACCGGAATACCCCTGTAGGGTAGAATTACCGGAATACCCCTGTAGGGTAGAATTACCGGAATACCCCTGTAGGGTAGAATTATCGCAATACCCCTGTAGGATAGAATTACCGAAATACCCCTGTAGGGTAGAATTATTGAAATACCCCTGTAGGGTAGAATTATCGTAATACCCCTGTAGGGTAGAATTACCGTAATACCCCTGTAGGGTAGAATTATCGAAATACCCCTGTAGGGTAGAATTACTAAAATAATACCCCTGTAGGGTGGAATTACCGAGATACCTTGTGGGGTAAAATTGCCATTTTGCCCCTAAGGTGTTAAATGACTGTTTTGCCCTTGTGGCCAAGTGACTAACTTGGACTGTGTGGTTGACGAATTTGATTGTGAATATATGTTGGTATATGAATGACTTGACTGTGATTGTTTGATTCAAATATGGGCATGACATTCTGCATACATGACATGTTGCATGGGTTGGGATTTTGTACGGAGGAAGATCTGATCTGTTAGGATCGCACGGTTGCTTGACGACTGTGAATCCACCGAAGGCTTAAGAGCCGTATATTCGTACTGATTTGATAAGGTCGTACGGGTCGCCCAAGACGACTGTGGACCAATCAATGGCTGAGTGCCGATCATATTTACCCGAGGCTGTGTGCCGACTATATTACTGTGGTTGATGGCTATGTGCCTAACATGATACAGCTACCGATGGCTTAAAGCCTTCTGATTATGGCTTTGTGTCAACCTACATATGGCTCTGTGCCAATCTGATTATGGCTGTGTGCCAAACGTATTTGTCTAAGGCTATGTGCTAATATATGGTTATTGACGACTCTGTGTCGATCACATTTACCTAGGGCTGTGTGTCGGTTATGTTACTCTAGTTGATGGCTATGTGCCTAACATAATGCAGTTATCGATGGCTTTGTGCCACGTATTCTGTTAAGCGGCTTTGTCACATTATCTGTTTCTGATGGCTATGCCACAAATATCTATTCTGGTGGCTCTGCCACAATATCTGTATCTGGTGACTCTGTCACAATATCTGATAACTGAGCAGCGATGCTGCAACTGTGGAGTGTAGGGCTAGGTGGGTTGAGCTATTCCCCACATGGAGTGTAGGGCTGGTACGGGTGAAGTGTAGCGGTTGGTTATAGGCTGGATTGGGTTGGGATTGCATTCACATTCTGATTTTTGATTCTGTTACCTGATACTGATTCTGATTTTGATTCTATTACCTGATATTGATTCTGATTCTGATTCTGTTACCTAATTCTGATTCTGATTCTGATTCTAGTTCTGATAATGTTTCTTATTCTGTAATGGGTTAAAGCCCATCTGGTACTGTCTGTTAAAATGGGCTAAGGCCCAATTGATACTGAAACTGTAAGTAAGGCTGGGGCCAGACTTTTAATTCTTTTATATAACTGACTATTCCTTTTATAGTAGAGGATTTCACACTGAGTTTTCGTAAACTCACCCCGTTTATTAACCTTTCAGGTAATTTTCAGTCTTAGACGGATCGGGGCTGCGAGGGGCTCGGAGGAAGCCACACACACTGTTTATGTTACAATTTTGATTATTACTTTTAAATGTTTTATGTGGGTTGTAGTAAAGTCGTTGCAATTTTCTGGATTTCAAATTTGGAATTTTATTTATTGTTCTTATAATTGCTAGATTAGAACACGATTTTCCAAAGTAACTACTGTTGTTCAAAACATCACATCACTGCAATTGTTTTTAAATTAAGCTTCCGCAACTGCCAGGATTTTTACAAAGTTGTTAAGAATGTTATTCAGCTGAGGTTTTCTAACAAGGTTTATAAAGGGTATAAGTTTTTAATTATTAAGAAGGGTTTTTAATGGAAACATGGTTTTCGAAAAACACTTCAATGTGACACGCCAAATTCGAGCCAAACTTTCAGGCCGGGTTTGGGTTGTTACAGTGATCCTAACTCGATGACGGCTAGTAGACACATAATTGAAAAGTGCAATGGTCAATTTAGATCTTTAAACCCGACTAAGTTGAGGTTCATAATATGTTTAGTTAGCTCTATTATCTTACATAGTTTTTAGGTTTTTGTAATTAAATTGTTGCAAACGTAAATGTCCATGTGACATTACATAAATGCTAAGAAACCCTTAGTTAATATGATCAGTAAAATGCATATTTAACTAAGTAAAAGACTCTTAAGGGACTTAATTTGGTTTCCAAACTCATGAAAGATTGAGTTGCATAGAAGTATTTTCGTAGAAGTATTTTCGAACATTGTTAAGCATTATAAAGTAAATTGAATTGATTAATATAATTATCCTAGCCCATTTAAAGTTGATTGTTTTTGTTGCTAAAGCCATTCATTCATAAATTTGGGTAAATTGCATCTAGTTTAGAATTGCATAGGGATCAATCTTTGCATCTAATTAACTTTACTTAGTTTAATAATCACCATCAAAATTATCCAGTTTTTACATTAAATTGTTAATTATAATTTTACAATCAATCAGTTAAGCTTATACAGTCCCTGTGGAGACGATAACTTATTTTACTTACTTATTACTTGAATGACTGTGTACACTTGCACAAACCACGTTATAGCTAAACGTAGTTACTATGTCATGCTATGATTTCCTATACATGGAGAGACAAGAAAGGTGAGAGAAGGAGAAATAATATGGTCAGCGGGTAAGGGTCACTAAGGGGGGAGAATAGGAATCAATACAATGTGCCAAACTATTTTTGCATTTTTAACCCTTTTATTGCTTACTATTTTTGAATTCCATAATTGTCCTAAGCTTTAGAATGTTACAAGCTGAAAAGTCTTATGTGACCTAGATATCTTTATATATGAATGGACATCATACTAGACATACGCATAAATGACTATTTGTATTCTGCTCGAATAATTAAAGTACTTGTATGATTTTTTGATGGATTCCTATAGGTGAGACCCTTAACACTTGTATGTTTTGTAACATATTGAGCTTAGATGTTTAAAGTCAAAGGTGGTAAGTCAACTATTCATCATGTTGAAGTTGTTAGTAAGCATGAAATGCCTAAGTCATATGCTCCAAAGTCAATACTTGTACCATACTTGCTCAAGGATTGTCATGTTTATTTGTCATCTTTGTTTATGTTTCTTGAGGAAAAGCAATAACTTAAGCGTAGGGGAGTTTGATCTTTCGTAATTCGGTGTAGCATATCGAACTAGTTTTCACACTTAATGAGCCTGAATATAAGCATTTTCATTACATTTTAGTTAAGTTTCTTTAGTTTTACTTACATTCAATAAAATGTGAAAATTAAGCCTTTTATTGACCTTAAGGGCCAAATGAAGCCTAAGGGAGAGCTAACGTACATTGTGAGTGTGTAGAAGACCATTAGAAGGCATTTTAGGCCGATATTGCATGCTATGTCACAACATGGGAAGTCTAATGTCGCAGGATAGGAAACATAATGAAGAAAACTCAAGTCTACCTTCGATGTCGCGATACAGACTAAGGGTGTTATGACATACCCCTGAAGATGGCTACAGAGGAGCATATTGGGTTGCTATGTCGCAACACACGTCCTGGTGTATCTCGACATTGACTCTGTGATGGAAACTAAACATGAAGAAGGGGCATTTTGGTCTGCATAATTAAACTTTAAAGCTCAGGAACATCAGCTAACCTAGGTTTGAGGACAACAACCACCTAAAGCTATAAATAGGCTCATTTTTCACTTGTTAAAAAACACTTCATTAACTTAGATTCTCTCTGAGATTTAGTTTTATTTTCTTGCTTTCTTAGGTTTTCATAGTTTTAGTTTATTTGTTCTTTTTTTTCTTTCAAGAGATTTGATTTGTAAAGGAGATCAACTTCTATGGATTCACACTTATTATCAATACCAATCAGGCTCTTCTTAAACTCTCTACTTCAATTCATTCACTATGATAAATTCTTCCATCTATTCCATATTGTTTATGAATGTCATGAGGTACTAATCTTTGTATGGGAGATTAGCAAGTGGAGGCATGATCTCTTAACTATTTTGTAGGGTTACTCAACAGATCAATTGTTTGAGAAAGGAAGAATGTGAAACAAACTCAATGCCTGACAACCCAGGAAGTCATCAAGGTAGGAATTAACCTAAAATTGGTATTGGCTATTCGTGAACACCTTTACCCCAAGCTAATCTAGATTATGAGGTCAAAAGATAAGTAGTTTTTGTTGACTCATTATGTTAGTAGAGGATCGGAAGATCCTACTAAGGTAGTGACTAGTTGGTTGATGAGAAACCTGAGACGACAATTGAATGGGATTGCTGAAGCGAGCTAATCACCCACTTCAAATTTGATTCACTTTATTCTCTTCACCTCTTAAAATTCAATTCTTTTTTGTTATTTTATTTTATTAGTTTAAGAAACCCTAAAATTATCTATTATTTTACTTTTGTAATATAACTAATTTAAAAAGTATTAATTAGATATTTAAATGTTTAAGTTAAGAATTAATCTAGTGCTCACCTCCCTTAGGTACGATCCTCGGAGTACTCACCTACTTCGTTGTAGAATCTATATTACAACTCGACCTATATACTTGTAAATACCATCTCGTAATTCTCTATTTTATTGCAGTATTCACACTATGGACATTAGTACATACAGAGCCGATCATCTACTGATGGCTGAGGTCCTGCATTTATTGCAGATTCTTTGCAACTCGTGTGAGCAACATCTCGACCCACAGCTCATCCAAGCAAACTTCTTTCATAACTCGTGTGAGCATTAGAATTACAATTACAGTTACAATCACATTTTGTGTGAGCATGGTTCCCATGTATCAGACGTTATTTCATTTGGTTTATCATGTGTTAAATGTATAAACTAAAATAGATATATAAAACAGTTATATGGAATGAAACTTTGAATGGAAAGATTGATATGAATTTTTTAAAAGACATGTGATTATAAAATGATTGTGTTAAATGTGTAATATGAAATGATTATATGAGACGGTTATACTAATGGTTATATAAAATGAATATATGAAATGATTGTTTGAATTGATTATATGGAAATAATTATATGAAGTGTTTATACGAAATGTTTATATAGATAGATATGTAAAAAGGGACATTTGGAATTAATACTTAAAATGAAAATGTGAAATGTTAAATGAATAGATGTTGAATGAATGGTATATCAAATTGAAAAACCATAAATTTAACATATTTTAATCCCATTCTTAATGCTTTTATAGATGATTAATGATATAAATCAGCGAATTTGATGCTCCTAATCCCTTAAATTCAAGTTTCTATACTTAGGAGAGCATTTGGGAGCAAAAAGAGCGAAAAAGGAGCCAAAATCAGAGTTTTCAGGATCCGCATGGGCAGGCCACACGCCGATGTCATCCACACGGGTAGGCCACACGCCCATGTGCCAGCCCATGTCTATATCACTCCCTGTTTCCCAAACACGCAAAAAAGCCAATTTTTAGGGTTTCTGAGCATTTAAAAGTCTATAAATACATACTAGAAGAAAACCTAAAGAGCACACAGAGCAGAAAGCAGAAATTACTCGAAGGAAGCCGCCAGAATCGTCTCAGAAGCAGATCCACCTCAAGATTGAAGATCTCTATTCAAATTTCTTTCAAAGTTTATTTGGGTTTTTTTTTATGTCTTGTTGTTTTTCTAAATTTGAGATGTTTTCCTTTCACATTATGAACTAAACTCCTTAAATACCTAGGGAGGATGAAACCTATGACGGATCTTATTATTTAATGTTCTGAATTTAATGATAGATACTTGTTCTTGTTCTTAATTATGTGTTCTTAATTCTTGATCTAATATTTACAGGATATTAATTCAAGTTGATGTGCTTATTCAGAGGAGCACAAGTCTCTGCTTAAGAGTAGATCTACCATAATTAAGCGGAGTTACACGTAACCTTAGAAATAAGGTAACATAAATCTTTTGAATTAGAGTCAAATCTAATAAGAGAATCCATAGATCAGGTTAATGTGAAATAGGGGTTTTAATTAGAAAGAGATTTCAATTAATCAACCTAGAGTCAGTTGTTTTTAGTCTCGAAAGAGATATTAACATAATTTAAGGATTTCTACGGATCAAGACAAGTGAATAAATCGTTTGATTCAAAGTCAGAATAATAAGTGAAGTCTAGGTGAAATAAGTGAAGTCTAAGTGGATTCTGCCTTGGGTATTATCTTTATTTTTGGTTTATTCGAATATTTTCTTCATTTTCTGTCATGTTTATTAGTTAATTAGTTTAGTTAAATTTATATTAAAATAAAATCCCTTCTATTCAATGCTAAATAATAGAAAAATAGTTAATACTAGTACTTTTAGTCCTTGTGGATACGATATTCTGGACTCACCATAGTTATACTACCATTCGATAGGTGCACTTGCCTTTGTCGTGATCGTAGTCTAGTTTAGTGTTTCATAACATGATTATCAAGTTTTTGGAGCCGTTGCTGGGGACTAAGATATTAGGAACGGTTATATAACATCCCAAAAATTTAGAGTATTTAATTTTGTATTATCTAACACAAATTGCATGTTTGCTATAATAGATAAGTAGTTTGGGTATGTTTGGGAGTGTTTGAGAAGCCGGGGTTCAAGTTCAGGCTTTTGTAAGATTTTTGTGTTGCTCTTAAATGAATCTGGACACTGTCACATAGGCCTTATAAATAATTGTGTTTGTTTATGACACAAAGAGAGCGTGTGGTCTAGTGGCAAGGTGGCATATTGCTTCTGCTGGGGGACTTGAGTTCGAGTCCTGGGTTGCTCAATGAAGAATTTATTTTACTGTTGAGCTGGGTAAGTAGTGGAGTTAGACTGAGACTCTGAGGTTGAGTCGGTCATGGGAGTTTGAGTAGGAAGTTGGAGTGTTTTGTGGAGTAAATCATTGAGAGATATTAGGAGAAAATCAAGGGAATAGGGATGTGATGGTGGTAGTGCTGAATGGGGACTCTCCAAAAGCCATTCTGTCATAGGTTGGTTAGCAATTTGGTGCCGAAACACCTTTTGATTTTGTGCTCTCCATTTTAGTTTCTTTACTTTTGTTTCTTCTTTGTGTTTAGGGTATTAAGGCGAAAATTGGTCATTTAGATAATATCTTTTACCTCTTCTAACCTGAGCCGAATATCCTTTCTCTTCTCATCCCTATTCTTTTAGTTTCTGTAATCGTTCCTTCTTGTATTACTTAAGCCAAACATTTGATTTTCCCCCCAACTTAATCTTTTGACTCTGTAGTGTTTTGGTTGTTTTTCTCTCTTCTCTTTTAGATTGTTTTGATCATCTCTTCTACTTGTCTAGTATCTTGGTTGAATACTGCTCCACCCTTTATTCAGTTATCTTAGTATTTGATTCAGGCTATTGAGGATTTGCAGACAAACTGGTAAGTGCTCTTGATCTTCACATTTTGTTTCCTTTCCCCATTATGATCTTCTTGTAAATCTCTTCTTCCTTGCCAAATGTTGTTAGGGATACGATTATACTACTATTGTCCCAGTCATTCGGAGTGCTTGCGGCGTTGGTGGTGAGAGTTGGCCGATTGCCCTTCTCTTCGAAGTGGTTCATCGTTGGTAGGTTCCTGCTTGGTTCTAACCTTGTGGTTTTCTCGTACTTCCCCTCTCTGTTGTGTTAATCCCGTTGCTAACGCCCCCTATTTACTGTCGATTTGTTAGGAGTTTGGCTGACCAATCTTATTCAGCGGTTAAGTGGGATAAACCACTTCTGTTCTTTCAAGGCAAGTATCTAATGTTTTGGTATAGCTATTAAAGAAAGGTATGATTTACCTTATTGGAAATCAGCTAATGGAATGCCTTGAATGCATGTAGGATTAGCGCTCGTGGGATTTTGGCACTTTGTCGCAATCAGGTGTGTAATCATACCCCCTTCCAACTGTAAAACGGCAAAAGTCAAAAATACGATGTTTAAGGCCACACGAGCGTGCGATTGCTCGTGTGGTAGGCCAGGCCCACGAATCATGGGTGTAAGACTGTAGAGGCCGCCGTGAGCATTCTCATGGTTTGGGCCGTTCTGGGCCACGATGGGCTGAAATGGGCCATGTAGGCCCAATAGGCTTGTGGGCTCTACATGGAAAAAATCATCATTATGTGGTAAATATTGGACTAGGCTGTGTAGTTTGAACGGCCGTAGTCATTTTTGGGTTTGATGGGCCATACGGACGTGTGGGTCTACTTGGGCCGTATATTGGGCCTTGGGCCCATATACACGATTAGGTCCATTAAGGTTACACGAGTCGCTTAAGGCCACTGTAGACCTTTGATGGGTCGATAAGAGTACTGGACCCCAAGGCAGGTAAAATGACCAAAATCCCCTATAGGGTAAAATGACTATTTTACCCCTCGAGGGTAAATGACTGATTTATGCTGTGATTTGGTTGTTCTTTCTGAGCATAACATTCTGCATACACGTATGATTTATGACATAACATTCTGCATGGGGTTAGGATTCTATTAAGAAGGAAATGTACTGTACTAGTGGCTTTGCCACATATTCTGTTACTGGTGGCTTTGCCACATGTACTGATACTGGCAGCTTTGCTACGTTACTGTTACTGGTAACTTTGCTGCTATATTATTTCTGGTAGCTTTACTGCGATATTGGTGTGTTGGCTGGGTGGGTCGACTTTGTCCCCACATAGTGTGTTGGTGATGCGGTTACCGTGTTGTCAAATCAGGTAGAACTTTTAAATAGAAAGATTGATGGTTTATGTGGTTCTTCGCAGGTACATCCGGTGATGCAATATGACATGAGTAGAGGTGGAATGAGCAATTCAAAAAATCTATCCTACGGTCATATCATGGAAAATGAGCAAATGAATTATATAGGTAATAATCCTAGACCTCAAATAATCCTTACGATAATACTTACAATGCAGATTAGAGAAACCACCCAAATTTTTAATGGGGAGGCCACGGTAGAGGCCGTGGTAGTGCTAGGGCTGGGTCTTCGACATCGGGCCACATACCTAACAATGAGGCTAGGGGGCACCAGCTTCACCGGTAACTGAGATGGGATCTTACGATCGAGCAGCTGGGGATGATGCATTATCCCAGGCTATGCTTCGAATTTTAGAAAGAGTTGTTGGAACCAATACGGGTACTATGAGCCATGGATCAGTTTCGGAACGACTCCGATCAAATGGGGCGAAATTTTTTAGAGGTATTTCCAGGGTAGCCCTTAATTTAGTTGAATACTGGTTGGAAGCTAAGAAAAGAGTAATGGATGACCTGGACTGCACTTCTGAGCAAAAATTAAAAGGTGTAGTGTCTTTACTGCTAGATGAGGCCTATTAGTTGTGGCTTACCATGAGAAAGGGTACTCAGGTCGACCGGCTATCATGGGATTTCTTTAGGACTCGTTATGGTCATTATGAGTTCCTAGTGATGTCATTTAGGCTGACAAATGCACCAGCTGCCTTCATTGATTTGATGAACCGGGTGTTCTAGCCTTATCTGGATCGGTTCATGATAGTATTTATAGATGATATCCTAGTGTATTCAAGAACTGAGGAAGAACATGATACGCATCTCCGTGTTATTCTGTAGATTTTGAGGGAGAAGCAGTTATACACGAAGTTCAGCAAATGTGAGTTCTGGCTGCGCGAGGTGACATTTTTGGGCCATATGGTATCTGTCAAGGGGGTGAGAGTTGATCCTTAGAAAATTGAAGCTATTTTGGATTGGAAACCACCAAAGACAGTATCTGAAATTCGAAGTTTTCTAGGTCTGGCTGGATATTGCAGACGTTTTGTGAAGAGGTTTTCACTGATTGCTGCACCTCTGACTAGGTTATTGCGTAAAGGAGTATCGTTTGATTAGACTGATAGGCAGCAGAAAATTTTGAGAAACTGAAGAAGGTTCTAACTAAGGCCCTTGTTTTGATACAGCCAGAACCTGGGAAGGAATTCACTATTTATAGCGGTGCATCACACGTTGGTTTGGGCTGTGTGTTGATGCAGGAGGGTAAAATAATTACTTACGCGTCTCGTCAGCTTAAAACCCATGAGGCAAATTACCCTACGTATGACTTGGAGTTAGCTGCGGTGGTTTTTGCTCTAAAAATTTGGAGGCATTACTTGTACGGTGAGAAGTGTATCATTTACACTGATCATAAAAGTCTTATGTACCTCATCACTCAAAAAAAGTTAAATTATAGGCAGCGAAGGTGGATAGAGCTCCTCAAGGATTAGGACTGCTCAATTGAATATCATCCTGGTAAGGCTAACGTAGTAGCTGATGCACTAAGTCGTAGGGTTGTAGCCGACTTAAGAGGGATGTTTGCTCGTCTCAGCTTGCTTGATGATGGTAGCTTGTTAGCTGAGCTGCAAGTTAAACCAATGTGGACTGAATATATTAAGGGTAAGCAGTTGATGGATGAGACACTACTTCCTCGTTTTTGACAAGTTGAGAATGGGGAGACTTTAGATTTTGGACTAAATAGTGAAGGGGTGTTGTGTTTTCGTGGAAGAGTCTGTGTACCAAGAGATTCTAATCTGAGGCGGTCAATACTATACATCCTGGCTGAAACAAGTAATACCGAGATCTTCGTGAGCTGTACTGGTGGCCAAGACTTAAAAGTGAAGTTACTGATTATGTAAGTAAGTGTCTGACATGCCAGCAAGTTAAGGCTGAGCATCAACTGCCTTCAGGCTTACTGCAGCCAGTTAAAATTCCACTCTGGAAGTGAGAGAGGGCAACCATGGATTTTGTGAGTGGGCTGCCCTTAACACCTACTAAGAAGGATTTGGTATGGGTTATCGTAGACCGTTTGACTAAATCTGCCCATTTTATACCGGTCTATACTGATTATTCGCTGTAAAAGTTGGCTAAGTTGTATGTGGCTGATATTTTAAGACTGCATGGGGTACCGGTTTCCATTATATTTGACAGGGATCCTCGATTCACATCTCAATTTTGGAAGAAGTTGCATGGGGCACTGGGTACAAGGTTGGACTTCAGTACTGCGTTCCATCCTCAGACAGACGGTCAATCAGAGATGGTGATTCAGATACTGGAGGACATGCTAAGAAGCTATGTGATTTATTTTCGAGGTAGTTGTGAAGGTTACTTGTCGTTAGCCTAGTTCACTTATAACAATAACTACCAATCCAGCATCCAGATGGCACCGTATGAAGCGTTATATGGTCGTAGGTGCCACACTCCTAAGTGTTGGACTAAGTTGGGTGAGTGACGAGCTTTGGGGACTGAGATAGTTTCTGATACTGAAGACAAGGTAAGGTTAATTCGAGACCGTTTAAAGACAGCGTCAGACAGACAGAAGTCGTATACAGACTTGAAATGTAAAGAGATTGAGTACTCTATGGGGGATTATGTCTTTCTTAAAGTCTCACCATGGAAGAAGATTCTGAGGTTTGGACAGAAGGGTAAGCTAAGCCCTAGGTTCATTGGGCCTTATCGTATACTGAATCATGTGGGACCGGTCGCCTATCAACTTGAGTTGCCTCTAGAGTTGGACCGAATTCATGATGTATTCCACATCTCCATGCCAAGACGTTATCGCTCTAATCCCATACATATAGTACCAGTTGAGGAGATCGAGGTTAGGCCAGATCTGACCTTTGAGGAGGAGCCAGGGTAGATATTGGATCGTAAGGTTAAGGTGCTGATAAAGAAATCTATTCCACTGGTTAAGGTGCTTTGGCGTAATCACAGCTCAAAGGAAGCCACGTGGGAACTTGAGGAGGCTATGCTACAACAATACCTTCATCTTTTCTGATCTGGTAAATTTCGATGACGAAATTTCTTTTAGCGGGTAGAGTTGTGACGCCCTAAAAATTTAGAGTCTTTAATTTTGTATTATCTGATACAAATTGCATGTTTTTTGTAATGGCTAAGTGGTTTGGGTGTGTTTGGGAGTGTTTGAGAAGCCTGGGTTCAAGTTCTGGCTTTTGAAAGATTTTTGTATTGCTCTTAAATGAATCTGGACACTTTCACATAGGCCTTATAAATAATTGTGTTTGTTTATGACACAAAGAGAGCACGTGGTCTAGTGGCAAGGTGGAGTGTTGCTTCTGCTGGGGGACTTGAGTTCGAGTCCTGGGTTGTTCAATGGAGAATTTATTTTGCTGTTGAGCTAGGTAAGTAGTGGAGTTGGATTGAGACTCTAAGGTTGAGTCGGTCATGGGAGTTTGAGTAGGAAGTTGGACTATTTTGTGGAGTAAATCATGGATAAATATTAGGATAAAATCAAAGGAATAGGGATGTGATGGTGGTAGTGCCGAATCGGGACTTTCCTAAGCTATTCGGTCATAGGTTGGTTAGCAATTTGGTATCGAAACACCTTTTGGTTTTGTCCTCTCCATTTTAGTTGCTCTACTTTTGTTTCTTCTTTGTGTTTGGGGGATTGAGGCTGAAATTGATTACTTAGATAATATCTTTTACCTCTTCTAACCTGAGCTGAATATCCTTTCCCTCATCATCCTTGTTCTTTCAGTTTCTGCAATCGTTCCTTCTTGTATTGCTTAAGCCGAACATTTGCTTTTTTCCCCTAACTCGATCTTTTGACTCTGTAGTGTTTTGGTTGTTTTTCTTTCTTCTCTTTTAGATCGTTTTGGTCATCTCTTCTACTTGTCTAGTATCTTGGCCAAATACTGCTCCACCCTTTATTCGGTTATCTTAGTCTTTGATTCAGGTTATTGAGGATTTCCGGATGAATTGGTAAGTGCTCTTGATCTTCATGTTTTGTTTCCTTTCCCCATTATGATCTTTTTGTAAATCTCTTCTTCCTTGCCAAATACCGTTAGGGATACAATTATTCTACTCCTGTCCCTGTCACTCGGGGTGCTTGCGGCATTCGTGGTGAGAGTTGGCTGACCGCCCTTCTCTTTGAAGTGGTTTAGCGTTGGTAGGTTCCTGCTTGCTTCTAATCTTGTGGTTTTCTCATACTTCCCCTCTCTGCTGTGTTAATCCCATTGCTAACGCCTCCTATTTACTGTCGATTTGTTAGGAGTTTGGCTGACCAATATTATTCAGCGGTTAAGTGGGATAAACCACTTCTATTCTTTCACAAGTATCTAATGTTTTGGTATAGGTATTAAGGAGGGTATGATTTACCTTACTGGCAATCGGCTAATGGAATGCCTTGAATGTATGTAGGATTAGCGCTCGTGGGATTTTGGTACTTTGTCGCAATCAGGTGTGTAATCACACCCCCTTCCAACTGCAAAACGGTAAAAGCCGAAAATACGGTGTTTGAGGCCACACGAACGTGCGATTGCTAGTGTGGTAGGCCAGGCCCACGAATCATAAGTGTAAGACTGTAGAGGCCACCGTGAGCATTCTCATGGGTTTTGGTTGTTCTGGGCCACGATGGGCTGAAATGGGTCGTGTGGGCCCAATGACTTGTGGGCTCCACATGAAAAAAATCATCGTTATGTGGTAAATATTGGACTGCGCTATGTAGTTTCCACGATCGTGGTCGTTTTTGGGCTTGATGGGCCACACGGGCGTGTGGGCCTACTTGGGCCTCATATTGGGCCTGGGCCCATATACACGGTTAGGTTCGTTAAGGTTTCATGAGTCACTCGAGGTGACTGTAGACCTTCTGATGGGTCGATAAGAGTACCTGGACCCTAAGGCAGGTAAAATGACCAAAATACCCCTATAAGGTAAAATGACTATTTTACCCCTCGAGGGTAAATGACTAATTTGTGCTGTGATTTGGCTGTTCTTTCTGAGCATGACATTCTGCATACATGTATGATTTATGAGATGACATTCTGCATGGGGTTGGGATTCTGTTAAGGAGAAAGTGTACTGTACTGATGGTTTTACCACATATACTGTTACTTGTGGCTTTGCCACATATACTGATAGTGGGAGCTTTGCTGCGTTACTATTACTGGCAGCTTTGTTGTGATATTATTTCTGGCAGCTTTGCTGCGATATTGGTGTGTTGGCTGGGTGGGTTGACTTTGTCCCCACATGGTGTGTTGGTGGTACAAAGTGGTGTATTGGTTGGATTGGGATGGGTTGCATTATTGTACTATTTTGTTATAGTATTGGGCTAAGGCCCATTCTGCAGTGTTACTGAATAGGGCTCAGGCCAAGACTATTACTATATGGTGTATACTGATCGACTTATAGGGGATTGCACACTGAGTTTTCATAAATTCACTCTTTCTTTTCGACTGTGCAGGTAATCTTTAGGCGGATCGATGTTGTGAGGGACTTGGAGATGGCCACACTATTGCTTCGGTTTTCTTTTATTTGGCGTTTATTTTCTATTAGATTTGTTTTGGGTTTTAAATTATGTAATAAGGCCTCTCTAATTTTCTAGCTTTTAATTTGGGTTTATTACGATTTATAACTGTTTAAGTAGAATGCTATTTCCAAAACGATAACTGTTTTTAAACACTACGTTTTTGCAACACTTTTTGAAATGCTTCCGCAACAAATAATTTTTTAGAAGTAATGACAATTTAAAATGAATAACGAATAGCTAGAATGATTTGAGTTCTAACAAAGAGGCTTTAAATTTTCAAATGGGTTTTCATCAGCAAGAGCAGGTTTTCGTAAAGTACTCCAATGTAACACTGCCAGATTCAGCCATAACGTCTAGGCCGGGTTTGGGGTGTTACAGCTTGATTTTTATTAATTTAGCCATTTTTTATTTTATTGCATTTTATTTTTGTTTTAGTTTTATTTTTAATTACTAAATTTTTTTTGTTTGTTTCTGGCAAGTTCTTGTAGTTTATGACTAGAAGAAACCCATCAGGACCTCTACTTTTTGACAGTAAAATTGAAAGCACAGCTCGTAAAAATTATTGAAAAGTAAGGCAGAGTCTACAGTACATAGAGGAAGAGCACGAGGACGATACCAATATTACCAAGGAGATGGCTGACAATCGGAATAATCCGCTACCTTATATGGTTGCCACGAATCCTGTAAATCAAAATCCTGCTCCTCGTACTATGTACGATTATTCCAAGCCCACTTTCACTGGGGCCGAATTGAGTATTGTTAGACCTACTATTGCGGCAAATAATTTTGAACTGAAACCTAACACTATTCAAATGATTCCACAGTTTGTTCAGTTTGATGGTTTGCAGGATGAAGACCTAAATACTCATTTGGCCAATTTCTTAGAGTTCTGTGATACTTTCAAGATAAATGGCATTTTTGACGATGCCATTCACCTACGATTATTCCCCTTCTTATCGAGAAATAAGGCTAAGCAGTGGTTGAACTCCTTACCACGAGGTTCCATCACTGCTTGGAATCAAATGACCGAGAAGTTTTTATTGAAATACTTTTCGCCGGCCAAGACAGCAAGGTTGAAGAATAATATCTCTTCCTTTGTGCAAATGGACTTAGAGACCCTATACGATGCATGAGAAAGGTATAAGGATCTATTAAGAAGGTGCCCTCACCATGGGTTACCTCTATGCTACAGGTTCAGACTTTCCACAATGGTTTGAACCCCTCAACTAAGCAAATGATCGATGCAGCTGCCGGTGGTACTATAAATAATAAAACACATGAGGAGGCTTATGAGTTCATAGAGGAGATGTCACTAAATAATTATCAGTGGCAAGTTATGAGGACAAAGTCGACAAAAGCATCCGGTGTTTTTAGCATTGATACGGTTACCGTGTTGTCAAATTAGGTAAAACTTTTAAATAGAAAGATTGATGGTTTATGTGGTTCTTCGCAGGTACATCCGGTGATGCAGTGTGACACGAGTGGAGGTGGAATGAGCAATTCAGAAAATCTACCCTACGGTCCTATCATGAAAAATGAGCAAATGAATTATATGGGTAATAATCCTAGACCTCAAGTAATCCTTACAGTAATACTTACAATGCAGGTCGGGGAAAGCACCCAAATTTTTCATGGGGAGACCAAGGAAATGAAAGACCACCATCACCCCCTCCGGGTTTCCAACAACCACCTTACCAACAAAAAAAATCAAACCTTGAGGAGATGCTAATGAAATTCATCTCGGTGTCAGAAACTCGCTTCCAAAACACCGAAACCACACTCAAAAATCAGCAAGCGTCGATTCAAAGGCTCGAAAATCAAATTGGTCTACTTACCAAGATGATTGTAGAATGACCACAAGGTAGCTTACCGAGTAACACCGAAACTAACCCAAGGGAGCAGCTTCATGTGATTACTGTTCGAGATAAAGAAGGGTTAGTTGAAGATGAACCAAAATCGAGACAAGAAGATGTGGTAGGTAAAGGTAAGGTTGAGGTGAGCCACAACGAACAAAAACCAGTTATAAAGAAATATAAACCTCATGTGCCATATCCAAATGCGACAAGGAAAGACCACACAAACGAACAATTCGTAAATTTCTTAAATTGTAGAAAAAAATTACATCTTAACTTATCGTTTATTGAAGCTCTTTCGCAGATGCCAAATTCCGTTAAATTTTTAAAGGAGCTTTTAGCAAATAAGTGAAAGTTAGACGATTCGTCGCAGGTGGAGCTAAATGTAGTGTGCTCGACCATTTTGCAGAATAAACTACCCAACAAATTGAAAGATCCAGGGAGTTTTACTATTCCTTGTTTAATTGGTAGTTTAAGTGTTAATAATGCTTTGGCTGATTGAGGGGCTAGTATTAATGTCATGCCCTACAAAATGTTTAAGCAACTAGGTCTTGGGAAACCCAAATAGACTAGGATGAGCTTTCAATTGGCAGATAGAACAATTAGATTTCCTAGGGGTATTGTTGAATACGCACTCGTCAAAATTGATAAATTCATTTTACCAGTTGATTTTGTTGTTATAGACATGGATGAGGATAGTGACGTACCGTTGATTTTAGGACGGCCCTTTTCAGCAACTGCTAGAACTATCATAGATGTTGGTACAGGTGAGTTAATACTTCGTGTAGGTGATGACACGATTAAACTCCAAGCTCGTGATTCTGTTAGGATATCTAGTAATAGAGATGATATTACGAGTTCTGTTAATGTTAATAACCTTGTGGCTAAACATTCTTTGCAGAAAACACCTCGAAAAAATGTGACAGAGTCACAGTCCAGTTTACATAACAAAAACAGAACAAATCATGAAGAAAGAAGATTACAAATCGATGAATTAGATGAATGGCGGACATACGTCAAGGAGAAACCTAGAATACACGATGAACCAAAGCGACTCCATGACGAGCTTAAGGATGGGATGAACCAATTTAAGATTGGCGATCAGGCATTGTTGGATAAAACAGACCCTCGAATCACCACTTCAGAGCTTAATGCAAACGGAGCAACTCCTTTTACGGTACTAAATATTTTCCCAACGGTACAGTCGAGGTAAATCATTTCAAATTGGGCACTTTTAAGGTAAATATTACTCAGCTAAAACCTTATGTTGATAATAGAATTGATAGTGAGAAAGAGGAGTTTCGACTCTATGAACCACCGTAACCGTGCGAATACGAGGTAAGTCGAGCTTAGACTTTAAATAAGCGCTTCTCGGGAGGCAACCCGAGTGTTAACACTATTAATTTTCTTAATATTATTTCATTATTTTTTTAAAAAATAATTAATTTTCAAAATCTACAAAAAAAAATGTGTTTTTGACCCACATGGCCTGGCCATACGGGTGTATGGAGCACATGGCCTGGCCATACAGGCGTGTAGGATCTCACATGGGTGTGGAAGAAGCGAAGGAAAACGCACACGGCCTGGCGACATGGCTATGTGATCCACACGGCCTGGACACACGGGCGTGTCCTAGGCCATGTGAAACCTAGAGCTAATTTTTTTTTCAAAGTCAGAGAGTTACACGGCCTGGCCACACGGGTGTGTGGGATTTCACATGAGCATGGGAGAAGCGAAGGAAAACACACACGGCCTGGCGACATGGCCATGTGACCCACACAGCATGTCCATGGCCATGTGAAAACTGGGTTAATCACCCTAATTCTATTTTATTTTATTTATTTTTAATTGTTATATTATTTATTTTTATTTTACTAATTAATTAATTAATTTAGTATTCTTATATTTATATTTTTAATTTTTTTTATATTTTAAATTTTTATATACTTTTATTATTTTTATTTTGCTATTTCTATTTTTTTCCTTTTTTATATTTTTTTATTTTTACTATTATCATTACAATTACCTTTTAAGTTTATTGATATTATTGAGTTTATTATTATTTTTTATTATTATTTTATTTTTTATCTTTCTTTTTAATTTTGTTTTAGTTGTTTTATTTTTTTTTCTCTTCAATTTATTTTCATTATTATTTTTTGAAAGATTTATGGTTGTTTCTAATCGAGTTATAACCCATTAATTTTCTTTATTATTTGTGTTTATTTTCTTGTTAGTTTGCTCGGAATCATGAGTTACATTTAAATTTAACTGCAATTCTGCTTTTCACTATTCTGAAGATTTCATCCAATATTCAGGGCAGTTTCAGTTTTTTCCCTCTCTTATGATATTCTGTTTATACTATGATTATATGTGTTTGTACATTGAGGACAATGTACATCTTAAGTATGGGGAGGTTATCTATAGAATTATTAGAAAATCTTGAATTATGTCTTATGTTTAAGTAATTTCTCACATTACTATTAGAATGAATTCTTATTAATTTATGATTATCGTTGATGTGTTTTAGATTAAATTCATAGGTAATTGTGTATTGATTGTTTAAACTTTAAGACACTAGAGAATCAAGCATGATAAATCTATTTTCAGAATTAAAAAAAAATTAGGTTGTAAGTATTACCTTGAAGTTTGAAATTTCCAAGATTGACATCAAAAGCGATAATTTTTGTGAGATTTTGAGCCTTTAGAGGATACAATTTTTTCTTGCTCACTTTATTATTGGTTACGAGTATGTCAATATTGATTTGTTATTCTAGAACTTGCTTCGATTATACATGTCAAGACCACACCTTTAATTTGATATATTGAGATGATAAAGGCACCTAGGTTTTAACCCACTTATCCCATAAGCCTACCTTCATAATTAACCCTTAGTAAACCCCCTTTAAGCCTAACAAATTGTTTCTTGATTTAACCTTTAATATTAACCCATAACTTTTTTTTGATTCATTGAGAATTGTTTCCCATTTTATTGACTCCCTTTTTGTCGAGATTTGATTTGGTTAGTTGCTTAACTATGTTCTTTTGTTTTAGTTGTTAAATTTTCTCTTATTATCTATTGTTCTAAAAAAAGGTGAAAAAAAAGTGAAAAAAATATTTATATATACACATTTATGTTGAATTATTACTAGTTCTATGTTTTTGAGCGTAAGTAGTTAATTTCATATTCTGATAAGAAGCTCGTGTTATTTTATAATAATTTCGATTGATGTAATTATTCGGTATTAGTTTATTTTTCTAGTTAGGTAATTTATCGATTCAATCTCGATTCTAACCTTCTTTTTCAGCCTTTATCCACACCTTTAAACTCACTCCCCGTTACTACCCTTTAAAGACCTTTTGATTTGTGTATCATATCATTTTATAGTGGTGGAGATTTGATTTTCATGTAAGCCTATGGTAATGACTTTTCATAATTGACTTTTGACTGCTTAATTTTTTAACCTTAAACACTTTGAGTGATTTGAGTGAATCTTTAGTGAGGATGTAAAATATTGTTGATTTTGAATTAAAGGTAAGTACTTAGATAAGGGGAGATACCTATGTTTTCATGTCTTAAAAAAATGTGTGACTTGGATTGTTTGAATCTTTAGGGCTCTTTTAGTTGAATTTTCAATGCATGATTATTTGTGAATTATTTCGAAACATTATTGATGAGAATTATAAGTTGAGAAGAATTAATTTTAATTGTGAGTTGAGGATTTTGCTTGAGGACAAGCAAATGCTTAAGTGTGGGGATATTTGATAAACCATAAATGTAACATATTTTAATCCCATTCTTAATGCAGTTATGGACAATTAATGATGTAAATTAGTGAATTTAATGCTCCTAATCCCTTGAATTCATGTTTCTATACTTAAGAGAGCATTTGGGAGCAAAATGAGCGAAAAAGGGGCCAAAATTGGAGTTTTCCGGATCCACACGGGTAGGCCACACGCCCATGTGCTAGTCCGTGTTGATATCACTCCCTATTTTCCAAAGACGCGGAAAAAGCCAATTTTTAAGGTTTTTGAGCATTCAAAAGTCTATAAATACATACTAGAAGAAGACCTAAGGGGGCACACAGAGAAAAAAGCAAAAATTACTAGAAGGAAGCTGTTGGAATCGTCTCAAAAACAGATCCACCTCAAGATTGAGGATCTTCATTCAAATTTCTTTCGAATTTTATTTGGGTTTTTTTATGTCTTGTTGTTTTTCTAAATTTGAGATGTTTTCCTTTCACATTAAGAACTAAACTCCTTAGATACCTAGGGAGGATGAAACCTATGATGGATCTTATTATTTAATTTTCTGAATTTAATGATAAATACTTGTTCTTGTTCTTAATTATGTGTTCTTAATTCTTCATCTAATATTTTCAGGATATTAATTCAAGTTGATGCACTTATTCAGAGGAGCAAAAGTCTCTGCTTAAGAGTAGATCTACCATAATTAAGCGGAGTTGCATGCAACCCCAGAAATAGGGAGACATAAATCTACCGGATTAGAGTCAAATTTAATAAGGGAATCCATAGATCAAGTTAATGTGACAATAGGGGTTTTAATTAGAAAGAGATTTCAATTAATCAACCTAGAGTCAGTTGTTTTTAGTTTCGAAAGAGATATTAACATAATTTAGGGATTTTTACGGATCAAGACAAGTGAATAAATCGTTTGATTCAGAGTCAAAATAATAAGTGAAGTCTAGGTGGATTCTTCCTTGGGTATTGTCTTTATTATTGGTTTATTCGATTATTTTCTTCACTTTCTATCGTGTTTATTAGTTAATTAGTTTAGTTAAATTTAGATTAAAACAAAACCTCTTCTATTCTAGGCTAAATAATAGAAAGATAGTTAATACTAGTACTTTTATTCATTGTGGATACGATATTCTGGACTCACCATAGCTATACGACCATTCGATAGGTGCGATTGCCTTTGTCGTGATCATAGTCTAGTTTAGTTTTTCATAAAACGATCATCACAAATGTATTTACTTGTATATGTGTACACCCCAAACCTGGCCTAGAAGTTTGGCTCGAATCTGGCGTGTCACATTGAAGTGTTTTTCGGAAACCAAGTTTCCATTAAAAACCCTTCTTAATAATTAAAAACTTGTATCATTTTTAAACCTTGTTAGAAAACCTCAGCTGAATAACATTCTTAACAACTTTGTAAAAAAATCCTGGCAGTTGCGGAAGCTTAATTTAAAAACAATTGCGGTTACGTGATGTTTTGAACAACAGTTGTTGCTTTGGAAAACCGTGTTCTAATACTAGCAATTATAAGAACAATAAATAAAATTCCAAATTTGAAATCCAGAAAATTGCAACGGCTTTACTACAACCCACATAAAACATTTAAAAGTAATAATCAAAATTGTAACATAAACAGCGTGTGTGGCTTCCTCCGAGCCCCTCGCAGCTCCGATCCGTCTAAGTCTGGAAATTACCTGAAAGGTTAATAAACGGGGTGAGTTTACGAAAACTCAGTGTGAAATCCCCTACTATAAACAGGAACAGTCAGTCATATAAAAGAATTAAAAGTCTGGCACCAGCCTTACTTACAGTTTCAGTATCAATTGGGCCTTAGCCCACTATAACAGACAGTATCAGATGGGCTTTAACCCATTACAGAGTAAGAAACATTATCATAACTAGAATCAGAATCAGAATCAGAATCAGAATTAGGTAACAGAATCAGAATCAGTATCAGGTAACAGAATCAGAATCAGAATATGAATGCAATCCCAACCCAATCCAGCCGTATACACCCCCGTACCAACCTTACACCATGTGGGGAGACTACTCGACCCACCCAACCGCTACACACCACAGAAATTGCAGCGAGGCTGCCAGATATTGTGACGAAGTCACCAGAACAGATATACGTGGCGAAGCCACCAGATTGCAGCGAGGCTGCCAGATATTGTGACGAAGTCACCAGAACAGATATATGTGGCGAAGCCACCAGATTGCAGCGAGGCTGCCAGAACGCTTCCTCCATCAATATAACCCATATCCCATGCAACAGATATACATGTCATCGCATACAACATACAGAATCAGAATATTATGTCCATATTTGAATCAAACAATCACAGTCAAATCATTCATATCACCAACATATATTCACAATCAAATCCGTCAACCACACAGTCCAAGTTAGTCACTTGGCCACAAGGGCAAAACAGTCATTTAACACCTTATGGGCAAAATGGTAATTTTACCCCACAAGGTATCTCGGTAATTCCACCCTACAGGGGTATTTTAGTAATTCTACCCTACAGGGGTATTTCAGTAATTCTACCCTATAGGGGTATTGCGATAATTCTACCCTACAGGGGTATTTTGGTAATTCTACCCTACAGGGGTATTTCAATAATTCTACCCTACAGGGGTATTTCGGTAATTCTACCCTACAGGGGTATTTCAGTAATTCTACCCTACAGGGGTATTTCGGTAATTCTACCTTACTAGGGTATTTTAGTAATTCTACCCTACAAGGGTATTTTGGTAATTTTACAAACTAAGGGTGTTTTGGTAATTCTACCCTATAGGGGTATTTCAGTAATTTCACAATCGAGGGTAAAACGGTAATTTTGTAAATCAAGGGTAAAACAGTAATTCTGTAAATCGAGGGTAAAACAGTAATTCTATAAATCAAAGGTACTTTGGTAATTTTTACCAGTCGAGGGTATTTCAGTAATTTTACAAATCAGGGGGTATTTTAGTAATTTTACAAACCAGGGGTATTTTAGTAATTTTCTAAATCGAGGGTAAAATGGTAATTCTCTAAATCGAGGGTAAAATGGTAATTCTATAAATCGAGGGTAGAACGGTAATTCTGTAAATCGAGGGTAAAATAGTAATTTTGTAATTCAAGGGTAAAATAGTAACTCTGTAAATCGAGGGTAAAATAGTAATTTTGTAAATCGAGGGTAAAACAGTAATTCTGTAAATCGAGGGTAAAATGGTAATTTTGTAAATCGAGGTTACTTTGATAATTTTACATGTCGAGGGTATTTTAGTAATTTTACAAACTGAGGGTATTTCGATAATTTTGCAAATCAAGGATATTTGGGTAATTTTATAAACCGAGGGTACTTTGGTAATTTTACAACTGAGGATATTTCAATAATTTGGTAAACTAAAGTATTCTAAACAGGGATAACAATACGAATGGGCCTAAAGCCCTTCTCGGCCCAAATGGGCCCACACGCTCGTGTGGCCCTTTTAGCCCAAATCTAGCCACAGATATGAGATTCACCTAGCCTAGTCCAATATTTACTACACCATCAAACAACTTATCCAATTGGGCTCGTAGGCCCATTGAGCCCACATGACCCCTTTCGGCCCATCGCGGCCCGAAGTAGCCATCCTATAGCTAGAGTAGCGAGAAAATACACACCTGATTGGAGACTGGAGTTAATCCACACTCCGAGCACTCTTAGCCGACGCCCAACCCAAATGAGCACGCCATAAAGCAAAAGGGATCAGCTAAGAAAGGTACCTTACTCTCCTCATGGTTCTCTATATTTAAAGCCAACTTCGCATCCACTCTTATGTTAGCTTCCCGATGTGGGATCCCTCCATCATCAGAGTTTAAATTCAACACCAACTATTGCCGCCCCCTGTTAACAAAATAAATGCTCTTTGCTTGCCATGGGATTCGAACCCATGCCTCCCCTCAGATGCTCCACACGCTACTTGCCACTAAGCCACAAGGCTTTTTGTGTCACAATTTCTCCAACAATATTCTTAAGGCCTACCTACTACACCCAGGGTTGATTCACCTTAAACCAAAATTTTTGCTAGAGTCCAGGTTTGAACCCAGGACTTCTCCAACACTTCTCAACACACTTACCACTAAAACAAGCCTTCATTAACAAAATTTTCACGCACAACAGAATATTATAAGCTGCCTTCAACCGCTCCCATGCTCAAGGCCCAAAACTTCTAGGCCCAAATTCAGGGTGTTACAATATGTATTTACTTGTATATGTTTTATATCATGATAAAGCTATAAGTTTTGCATATGTGAACTCACTAACCTTGTGAGACTTGTGATTTGCATAGGTTGACCTTGCTTATGAATTTAATTGCAAATTGTTTAAGTTGCAACCTTTACGGTAAGTTAAAGTTTAAATTTAATACAAGCTTACTAAGCAAAGATTTGTTACATCCGTTGTGTTTGATTTATAATTATGCATTTATGAAGTATTCTTTGATTATTTGAGATAATTAATGTGAATTGAATGCGTTCTATTTCGGTTATAAATGTAGCATTCCGTAAATTGGGTCCGACGACCAGATCAAGTTATGGGTGTTACAAATTCATTTATAAGATATTCTTTCAAGTTTTACATTTTATTCAATTTAGTCCCTAAAACCAAAATTGTTATAGCTTTCAAATTTTAGGTTTGATTTTTAAATCAATTTCATCTTTTTATAGCCCTCTAATATATATAATTACAGATATTTCATAACAATTTCAAAATATTTACACTTTATTTCCTAAGCTCACAATAACAATTTTCTCTTTACAAACTAGTTCTTTTTCATATCTAAGCTCAAAATCTATCAATTTAGTACCAAAAGCTTCAAGATTCAACAGTGGAAACTTTTATAAACTTTAATAATTTTGCAAAATAGTCCCTATACTAGCTAAATCAAGCTTCCGAGATCTCAAAAATAAAAAATTACAAGAAAATGACTTGAAATTCCTTACCAATTGAAGGACTAAAGCTTGGACGAAACCTTTGGTCTCTCTTCAATGGTGAAACGGTTTGGAAAGAAAATAAAAGAAAAGAATATGGCAACATCTTTTTTTTTATGCTTTAATTAATTTAATTATAAAATTTAATATCATTTACTTAATAAAAATTGCTCCAACTATCCACCATTAATCCAAAATGGCTTAATTTCCATTTTAGATCCCTATTAATGAACAACTAAGCTTTTTAATCATTCAAAATCTATAGTAATTAACTTTTACTACCTTTACGATTTAGTCCTTATACCTTAATTAACTATACATTCTATAAAATTACTGGTGTAATAGCCAATTTTTTATAAAATCAGAACCGTGGTTTCGGGACCACAAATCCGAGTCTAGAAAAAAATTTATTTTAATACTATTTTTTTATCTATAGTATGATAATAATATTGTGTTAAAATTTCGTAAAAAAATTTTACCGATTACATGTTTAACTTGATAAAGGACCAAATTGCACAAAGTGCTAAAGAGATTAAATAGCTATAAAACTTTAATTTGGAGGTCCTTACATGGTAACTAGACCATTAAAAATGCTTAGATGTTAAGGATGACGATTCATCCATGGAAAATAAAATAAGAAAAGGATGAAATTGGAAAGATGAAAAATAAAATGTGATAAATTAATTAAATAACAAAATATCATCATTTTATGTCATCTTCTTCCCCAAAATACATAGAAACCCTAGGAAAGAGAAAGAAAGCTTACTTGGCTTAATTAGGTAAGTAATCTTGTCCCGGTTTTAGTAATTTTATATTTTCGAGATCGAGATAACTTAATCTATCTATTTTGGGGGTTAATTTGTATGACAATTTTTCCATGGATGAATATGCTAAAATTTTGAAATTTATGGTAGAAAATGAAAGGTTGTTGATAGATAAACAACTTTTACAAAGTGAACTTTGATGAAAATGTGATTTAGGGATTAAATTGTAAAGTTGTGAAAATTGAACACAAATTCTGAAATTTTTGGAATACATGTTCTGTAAATGTTATACTAAAATTTCTGTTAGGCTTTGAACAATGATTAAATTGCATGAATTACATTTTCCGAGCTAAGGGACGAAATCGTCATTAATTAAAAGTTTAAGGGCAAAATGGTAATTTTTCCTAATATGTGAATTGGAGTGAATTGAGTCTAAATTGTATTAAATTGATGTTAAATTTACTCGTATAGATCCAGATAGATCAAATTTGGAGTTAGAACGAGGAAAAGAGAAAAATGTCGGATTAGTAGATTTTATGTACATGAACATTTGTCGAGGTAAGTCGTGTAACTAAGCTGTGTATATTTATATGCTTAAATTAAATGTTGTGTTTGTGAATTGTATAAATATCATAAATATATGACATTGAAAACATATCTTGCAAAGCCCGATAAGTGATAATATCTGAAACAAATGATAATGCCCGATAAATGATAAATGATAAAAATGTTATTTTTATGCTTGAAATGAATGTGGAATGTGTTTATTTGAATTATATGAATATTATAAATGTATGAAATAATCACCTGCTTGATAATGCCTGAAAAATTTTAAATTTCGTTTGAATAAATGAAAGTCGATGGATACATTTTCCTATATTAATATTAAGGTCCTGTATATGTTGCGGGTGGGATTTAGGTCAGACAAGTAATCCTAATAAAAGCCCTCTCAAGCATCCTAATGTATAATTCCTGCGAGCATCCTGATCAGTAATGATTTAGCATATGTTGCGCACTACCGCATCTCTTTGTGAGTGTCATGTTACATGATTTGATCGGTTGTGATCTAGCATATAATGTGGGCACAAACGCAGCTCTACATGAGCGTCCTAATATAGGCTCTTATGAGCTTCTTGATATGGCTCGCTTGAACTCCCTATTACCTTATCCAGTGCTCCCTGATATTATCTCTTCGGAGATATCTTGTAATGCCCTAAAAATTTAGGGTTTGTAATTTTACTAGGTTGACATAAATCACATGTTTGGTGTGGTGGCTAAATGATTTGGGCATGTTTAGGGTGTCTGAGAAGGCCTGGGTTCAAGTTCTGGCTTTTGCAAAAATTTTGTTTCTCTTAAAAAGAACCTAAACGTTGGCACCTAGGCTTTATGAATAATTGTGGTTGCTTGTTACCACAAAAAGCCTTGTGGCTTGGTGGTATGTGGCGTGATTTAGCGGATGAGCAGACTAGGGTTCGAATCTCATAGAAAGTAAAAGATGTTAATTTTGCTGCTTGGGACGGCAAGAGTTAGTAGTGGACTGAAACTCTGTTGGGTGAGAGTTTGAATGGGTCTTGGAGGTTGTTATGGAGGGATAAGGGGAGAAAATCTTGAAGGATTTCAAGGGATTTGAATTAGTAGGAGTTGGAGCCGAATAGGGGTGCTTGGGAGTGCAAATTCGGCAAAGGGGTTTTGGGGAGTGTGTTTTCGGCAATTAGAAAGAGTATAGGTGCCGAATTGTTCTTAGACTATTTCGGTTTTTGCATTTTTGTTCTCTTGATACCATTTCCCTCTTGTGCCGATTTCTTTTAGTATCTTTCAAGTTAAATCGAAATTATTTCCTGCTATTTCTCCCTTTGTTTTTCACTCTGTGCCAAATACACTCTTTCGGTTCACTCTCTAGCCTGTGCCGAAATATTTTCCTTCTCTTCTTTCTTTCTAACCCCTTCTCTGTTACTCTGTTGTGTTTCTTCCCTTGGAGCCTTGACCGAATACCGCTTGCTCTTTCCTTCTCATCTTATTTGGGTTTATCTTGGTGCTAGCCGAATATCTTCCTTTCTCTGCTGAATTTTTACCTACTTTGATCGAGGTAAGTGAATTCCTCTTAGTTGTCTGGTTTTTATCAATGGTGGAGTCTTGCTAATACAGTTATCAAATGTAGTTTCACAGTGGTGCGATTCTCTTTTTTCTTTCTATAGTGGTCTCCCTCTTTAATCTCTTCTTTGTGTCGATTGCTGTCAAGAGAACGTTCGTGTCATCGCATGCTTTGATTGTTGGTGGTATTAGAGTTGGCCGAAAGCTGTTATCCTCCTTTCTTGGTTTACGTTTCGGTAAGGAGTACACTTAGTCTAAGTTTATTACTTTTAAGGTTGCTAAATGGATGGGATTTCTGTGCAGATTGTCGCCAATAGGTGAAGGTTGTTGGTTAAGGGTGGTCTGAACCCTACTTGTTCTATCAAGGTGAAGCACATGGTGTGTAGTGATCTCTTCTCCAAACAGGTGTGCTGTCGTACACCCAACCTTACTCTGTGTTCAATGATGAACGTGGGTGTGTAACCATACCAAGGCTGTTGTAGATCGGCAAAAGTCGAAAAGCCGAAGTTTCAGCTTTTGAGGCCTTGCGAGCGTGCGATCGCTCATGGGGTGAATCGAGCCCACATGTTATGGGCGATAGACTATAAGACCGTTGCGTGCGTTTCATGGACTAAGGCTATTATGGGCCTTGTTGGGCCGAGATGGGTCATGCGGGCCCAATAGACCTATAGGCCCCACACAGAAGGGTATGCGGTAAGTGACAAAATATGGAATGGGACATGGAAATCGTGTTGTCACGACTGAACTTGAGCTAAATAGGCCATATGGGCGTGTGGGCCCACTTAGGCCGAGTAATGGGCCTTAGGCCCATTATACTGTTTTGGCCATAAGGGTTATCTGATTCGTTCGAGATGACTGTAGACCTTTCAAAGGGTCGTTATCAGTACCGAGACCCTAAATTAGTTTAATGACCAAAATACCCTTGAGGGGTAAAATTACTGTTTTAACTGACGAAATGACCATTATAACGCTAGTGGCAGGTTAGTTGAGGTGTATATGACATTTATATGTTATGGAGGAAGTATTGTACTGGTGACTACGTCACGTTTACTATTACTGGTGGCTTGCCACACTTACTGCTACTGGCAGCTACGCTGCATTATTATTCCTAGTAGCTTTGTTGCGATATTGGTGTGTTGGTTGGGTGGGTTGATTGATATCCCCACATGGTGTGTTGGTTGGTATGGGTGGTGTGCTAAATGGTTTTGGGATGGGTTGCATTTTCCACTATACTGAGACTGTATTGGGCTTAGGCTCACACTGTTACTGTTTAAGGGCTTAGGCCCAGACTGTACTGATACTGAATAGGGCTCAAACCCAGACTGTTACTGCATGCACTGTTTCCTATAGTCTGATAAGGGATTACATATTGAGTTTTCGTAAACTCACCCTTTCTTTTAATTGTACAGGCAATCCTCAACCTTAGACTGTTTGAATTTATTATTTAATGATTTTACATTTGAATTTTGTTTTTGTAATAAGGCCATTTGGGGTTTTAACTTTTAATTGGGCTATGATTTGGTATTTATCAACTGCTAGAGTAGGAACATCGAGTTTTTAAAACAATAACATTTTCTGTAAGCAAACCTGCAACTTTGATACTGATAAAAACCAATGTATTGGAAACCATACACATTTTAAACAGCATGAAACACTAGGCATACACGGGCTTTAAAACTATAAAGGCTTTTACGACAACCGGTTTAACATCATAAGCTTGTTGGGTTTCCGGGTAATTGATGTGGCACGTCAGATTCGGCCGTAACGTCTAGGCCGGGTTTGGGGTGTTACATATCTGATAAGCTCTATGAGCTTCCTCAGTAAAACTCTTATGAGTTTTTTGTTTAGGCCAGATAAGTGTCATGTTGCATGGCTCATCTAAGCATCCTGATATATAGCTTGAGAGTGTGCTCCCTGGTTATGTGCCCTAACAGGTACCACTAAATATGAATTGACAGAACTTGATTTGTAAACCTCGAGTGTACTACCTGTGTATCTATCGATATTTCAAATAAATTTAATGAGAAAAATCCTGACATGAGAAGATATGAATATTACACGTATCTACTTGAAATAAATGAAAATGATGATACATGATAATTGATATATGGAAATATGAGATGATGATACTTGTACATGGAATTTATTTGATGAATATGTTCATCCTTGATTATATATTTGTACAACTTGAGTGTACTACTCGTTTGACATTGATATTTCGATTGATATGAGTAAAGTTCTGAAATGAAATAATTTGAACTCGAGATGAATTATTATGAAAATATACTTGTAATATAAAGATATAATTTATACATATTAAATGAATATGTGATGTGGAAAACATATGTGCCTGGAAATCTGATTGTTGTGGAACCCATATATGTTTCTTGATGATATTATGGAATGTATGACTAACAAGGGCAATAAGGATATGTGTAGGGTTTGAGATCAAATTGATTGAATGTGCCTTACATGTTTATCTTGAAATAGATTGAATGGTAAGTTAACTACCATGTTATACGAACTTACTAAGAATTATATGCTTACTTAGTTTTATTTCCCTATTTTACAATAAATCAGAAGCTCGTTAGATTGGAAGTTTGGTGGAGATCACTCACACTATCCAACGGCCCATTTCAGTACATATGGTAAATCAATTATGGTTATAATGGCATGTATAGGTTAATTGGTCATATTGGCATGTACATATTTTGGTTATAACTAGCCTATAAAATGGCTTGTGATAAACATGTTTTGATATATTTATAAATGGATCCATCATGTTTGAGGAATGAATGTAACCATACATATATGCATTTGGTAAATGGTAATTATGAATGATAAATTAACACGATAATAAATTGTCATTCTGAGATATCGAAGAGTACATTAGTTGTATGTGATATTATGTCATGCATGAAACTTGGTTTTGACTTAAATTAATTTTCTTGATATGGCTTGTAAATGTGTTTAAGTGTTGGTGTAGGTAAATGACAAGATGGGTGAGAAATAAGGCTAGGAAATGACCTTATTTTGTCCACACGGGTAGACACACAGGTGCATGCCTTGACTGTGTGTGACACACGGCCTGACATATGGGCATGTGGTTTGGCCGTGTGTCCCTTGCATCTTAAATTTGAGAAACAGAATGTTTAGAATTGAGCATATGGGCAGAGACACGAGTGTGTGTCTCAGTCGTGTGTGATACACGGCCTAGAACATAGGTGTGCGTCTTGGCCGTGTGAAACCTGCACCTTAATGTTTTGTAAGCCAGAGAGTTACATGGGATGGGGACACAGCCATGTGACCTATTTCATATACCACACGACTTAGAACATGGGTGTGTTATTTGGCCGTGTGGCTCATACGGCTTACCCACACAGGTGTGTGACCCCTGTATATGAGGAAAATTTTGAAATTTTGCAAAAAAAAAATTGAGTTCCCAATTTAGTCCCATCTCGATTCTAATGTTTATATTGGGCCCCGAAGGTCCATTCAATGGACAATATGACTAGTTTCGGAAATGAATAGTAATTAACATGAATTATCTAAAATTGTTCTGTAAACTTCTATAATACTCTGTAACCCTATTTCGGTGACAGATACGGGTTAGGGGTGTTACATTTATTGCTATCAGAGCTACGGTTTAGTCAGTTCTGAAGCTGAACGTAGCATGTGTGGAGTCTAAAAATACATGCCATTATATAACCTGTGATAGTGTGATATCTCCCTACTCTGATGAAAATTATTTTGCTAATAGATAGAGATGTTTTCCAACCGAGCTAATTCCGATAACGTTGAAAGTGATACTCAGGTATTTGAGTAACAATGTTACTTATGATAAGTATGAACATGTCGATGTTAAATGTTATATTATACGTGTATATATATGATGGAAGTTAAATTTTGAGGCTTTACGATCTCCACGCTCTTACCAGTATAGTTTTATACAATGAAATTCACAATAATTATATTGATAAAGTTTACAAGTGTGGAACTAAAGAGTTCAGTGGCTGAATGATTAATAATGCAGTCAGAACTAAGAACAGGTTAGTAAGTAAAGGCAGTATTAAAAGAGATATCAAATTTTTCTAAAGATTATTCTGGGTATGTGATGTCACTATTAAGGAAGAAGTTATTCATGAGTAATCTACTTATTCAGGTATGATATCTACATAATGGATTAGCCAAAAATTTCTTCCAAATTGGCTATTTTAGTGAACTGAATAATGTAAGATTATTGATGACTTAATTAGTCAGAGGAATAGTGATGAAATTGCAAAGATATTTGAATGCAGCTATTATAATCGGGTATATTACAGCAATCTTTTTTGGGTATTCTATATGTTCTGTCATTCTCAGAGGCATATGAAATTGTTCATGTTCAGATGCAATATTTATCATATTGGAAGGCTAGTTAATTATAATAGATGTAATTATTGTAAGTCTGGTTGATTCATGAGCGATATTACCCTATCTTTCTTGGTTTTTTTAATTCATCATGATTGATAGAAGACTTGATGGCAAGATTCATATGATACTATTTTTTTTACTTCTACTGATTGAAGCCCTGAATTACGAATATGCAAATTATATTGTCTTTATTACAGTTGTTTTTACTACATATGTGTGATATTACTTTTCTGGATTTTTTCTAAGATATCATCAATTTATTTATTATTCAAACATGGTTTATCTGTAAAAGATATTCATTGGCCGAAGGTAATTACATTTATTACTTTTATAAATATTGAATCGATCATGAAGTTTAGTGATAAGGATCACAGATTATAGAAATTGTATTACTACACTGGTTATTATTAGGGCCATTTTCAGTTTTCCCTCTTCTAATTTGAGGTGCACATTGATGTTCAAGTATTGTTTTATCTATACAGTTAAAATGTCAGTCATATTATAGCACTATGGTTTTAAATCTATCTGATGGTTGTGGCTTCAGAAAAACTCAAAGCTTCAATGTTAATAATTGAAATTGCTACATTGATGACACGATTATTACAGAAAAGATGTAAGATTTGAATGGACTGATAAATATCAATAAAGTTTTGACTAGTTGGAAGCTCTGTTGACAGAAGTATTAATTCTGGTTCAATCTGAATCGGATAAGGAATTTATTATTACAGTGGTATATTATTGAATAGGATTAGACTTTGTTTTGATGCAGTGAGGCAAAGTAATAGCCTGTACTTTCAAACAGTTAAAAATCACATGGAAAGAATTACTTGATACGTGATCTAAAATTGACAGCTATTGTCTTTATATTAAAATCTGACAACATTACTTGTTTGGTGAAAAATGTCATATATTCACCGATTATAAAAGTTTGAAATATCAGATGTTGCAAGAAGATTTGAATCTGAGATGGCTTATATGGCTTGAATTGTTGAAAGATTATGATTTGATAATTGATTTTTGTTTGGGAAAAGCAAGTGTAATTACTGACGTTCTGAGAAGAAAATCTCTATTTTCCTTATACGTAATGAATACTCGATTATTATTGCCTGATGATGGCTCAATTTTTTTTAGCTGAGTTTAAAGTTAAACCAATGTTTCTACAACAGAGCAGTGAAGCTCAAAAAAAGTGATAATGAGTTACAATCTAAATGGGTACAGAGTAACTCAACTTCTAACTTAGAAATTTGGAATTGATCTGATAATTTTCTGTTATTCAGAGGCAGAGTCTGCGTACCAAAGAATTTAGAACTTGTACAGATGAAGGATCACAATGGTAATATGATTGTTCATCCGGAGAATAATAAAATATACAATGATTAAAAAAAAAGAGATGATGTGTTAGCTGTCCGGGATGAAATGTGATATTTCTGAATTTGTATTTAAATGTTAGATATGTCAACAAGCTAAAGCTAAACATTAGGAATTGATACCTTTAGAACTATTATAGCTAGTGACAATACTAGAATAGAAATGGGATAAAATTTCTATTAATTTTATATCGGAATTACCCCTATCTCTGAAAAAGAAAGATGCTATTTGGGTAATTGTTCATCATTTAATGAAGTTTGCATATTTATCCTGGTATGAATGGATTTCTTACTTAATTGATTGTCTGAATTACCTGTTTCTGAGATTTTCAGATTTCATGATATGCCAATTTCCATTATTTCTGATTAAAATTCACGGTTTACATCCCAATTCTGGAACAAATTATAAGAAGCTCTGGGTACACTATTATATTTTAGTGCTGGATTTCATCCTTAGATGGATCGTCAATCTGAATGTGTGATTTAGATTTTGAAGATATGTTAGAATCTGAAGGCAATTGGAAAAGAAATAATTTTCGTTAGTCGAATTTGCATATAATAACAGTTTCCAATCAAGTATAAAATTGGACCATACGAGACTTTATATGGTCACAAATGTAAAACTTTGGTGTTTTAGATTGAGCTCAGTGAGAAAAGATATATGTAGTTGGTTTGATTCGTTGAAACCGAAAAAGGGTGAAAGTGATCTGAGACAGTTTAAAAAACAGTATTTGATCATCAAAAATCTGAAGTGAATCTAAAATGAAAAGAAATAGAGTTTCAAATTGGCGACAAAATATTTTTGAAAGTTTGCCATGGAAAAAAGTTTTCTGGTTTGGCCGTAAAGGTAAATTAAGTCTACGGTTTATTGGGTCATATAAGATCATTGAAAAGAATTAGACCTATTGTGTATTGATTGGTATTATTACCAAAGCTCGACAAAATTCACAATGTTTTTCATGTGTATATGTGTTACGACAATATCGATCATATCCATCATCTATTATTATTTTGATAAATGTTAAATTTAGCTTGACACGACTTACAGTGAGAGACTGATTGAAATTCTGGCACTTGAAGAGAAAAACTAAGAAATAAAAAGATAGCTTTAGTAAAAGTTCTCTGACAATGATATGATATAGAAGGAGCTACCTGGGAATAGGAGGATATTATGAGAAAGCAATATCTAAATCTCTTTACTGGTAAAATTTTCGAGGACAAAAATTCTTTAAAGTGGAGAGTTGTAATAGCCCATTTTTGATAAAATCAGAACAGTGGTTTCAGGACCACAGATCCGAGCCCGAAAAATAAAAAATTATTTAAATACTATTTTATGATCTACAGTATGATAATAATATTGTGTGAAAATTTCGTAAAAAAAATTTATCGATTACATGTTTAACTTGATAAAGGACCAAATCGCACAAAGTACAAAAGTTGAGTTCTAATAGCTAAAAGGATTAAATAGCTATAGAACTTTAAATTGGAGGTCCTTACATGGTAATTAGACCATTAAAAATTCTTAGTTATTAAGGATGATGATTCATCCATGAAAAATAAAATAAAGAAAAGGATGAAATTGGAAAGATGAAAAATAAAAGGTGATAAATTACTTAAATAACAAAATATCATCATTTTATGTCATCTTCTTTCCCAAAATACATGGAAACCCTAGGAAAGAGAAAGCAATCTTTCTTGGCTTAATTGGGAAAGTAATCTTGTCTCGTTTTTAGTAATTTTTATATTTTCGAGATCGGGATAACTTAATCTATCTATTTTAGGGGTTAATTTGTATGAAAATTTTTCCATGGATGAATATGCTAAAATTTTGAAATTTATGGTAGAAAATGAAATGTTATTGATAGGTAAATAACTTTTACAAAGTAAATTTTGATGAAATTGTGATTTAGGGATTAAATTGTAAAGTTGTGAAAATTGAAGACAAATTCTGAAATTTGTGGAATACAGGTGCTGTAAATGTTATACTAAAATTTCAGTTAGGTTTGGAACAATGATTAAATTGCATGAATTACATTTTCCGAGCCTAGGGATGAAATTGTCATTATTTAAAAGTTTAGGGGTAAAATGGTAATTTTTCTTAAGATGTGAATTGGACTGAATTGAGTTTAAATTAAATTAATTTGATGTTAAATTTACTCGTATAGATCCGGATAGATCAAATTTAGAGTTAGAACAAGGAAAAGAGAAAAATGTCGGATTAGTAGATTTTACATACACGAACATTTGTTGGGGAAAGTTTGTGTAACTAAACTGTTTATATTTATATGATTGAATTAAATGTTGTGTTTGAATTGTATAAATCATATATATATATGACATTGAAAACATATCCGAAAAAGCCCGATAAGTGATAATGTCTGAAATAAATGATAATGCCTGATAAATGATAAATGACAAAAATGTTATTTTTATGCTTGAAATAAATGTGGAATGTGTTTATTTGAATTATATGAATATTATAAATGTATGAAATAATCACATGCTTGATAATGCCTGAAAAATGTTCAATTCCGTTTGAATAAATGAAAGTCGATGGATACAATATTTTCTTGTATTAATATTAAGGTCCTGCATATGTTGCGGGTGGGATTTAGCTGAAACGAGTAATCTTGATAAAATCCCTGTCGAGCATCCTGATGTATAGTTCCTGCGAGCATCTTAATCGATAGTGATTTAGCATGTGTTGCACACTACCACAGCTCTTTGTGAGCGTCCTGTTACATGATTCGATCGGTTGTGATCCAATATATAATGCGGACACAAACGCAGCTCTATGTGAGCATCCTGATTAGGCTCTTATGAGCTTCCTAACATGGCTCGCTTGAACTCCCTGTTACCTTATCTAGTGCTCCCTGATATTATCTCTTCGGAAACATCTGATAAGCTCTATGAGCTTCCTCAGTAAAACTCTTACGAGTTTCCTGTTTAGCCCGGATAAGTGTCCTGTTACATGGCTCATCTGAGCATCCTGATATGTGGCTTGAATGTGTGCTCCCTGGTTATGTGCCCTAACGGGTACCCCTAAATATGAATTGACGGATCCTAATTTGTAAACCTCGAGTGTACTACCTGTATATCTATCGATATTTCAAATAAATTCAACAGGAAAAATCCTGACATGAGAATATATGAATAAGAAATGAGTTATTACACGTATCTGCCTGAAATACATAAAAATGATGATACATGATAATTGATATATGGAAATATGAGATGATGATATTTGTACATAGAATTTATTTGATGAATATGTTCATCCTTGATTATAGATTTGTACAACTTGAGTGTACTACTCATGTGACATTGATATTTCGACTGATATGAGTAAAGTTCTTATATGAAATAATTTGAACTCGAGATGAATTATTATGAAAATATACTTGTAATATAAAGATATAATTTATATATGTTAAATGAATACGTGATGTGGAAAACATATGTGTCTGGAAATCTGATTGTTGTGGAACCCATATATGTTTCTTGATGATATTGTGGAATGTATGACTAACAAGGGCAATAAGGATATGTGTAGGGTTTGAGATCAAATTGATTGAATGTGTCGCACATGTTTATCTTGAAATAGATTGAATGGTAAGTTAAGTACCATGTTATACTAACTTACTAAGCATTATACGCTTATTTAATTTTATTTCCCTGTTTTATAGTAAATTGGAAGCTCGTTAGATTCGAAGCTTGGCGGAGATCACTCACACTATCCATCGGCCCATTTCGGTACTTATGGTAAATCAATTATGGTTATAATGACATGTATAGGTTAATTGGCCATATTGGCATGTAAATGTTTTGGTTATAACTAGCCAATGGAATGGATTGGGATAAACATGTTTTGATATATTTATAAATGGACCCATCATGTTTGAGGAATGAATGTGATCATACATATATGCATTTGGTAAATAAGTAATTATGAATGATAAATTAACACGATAATAAATTGTCATTCTGAGATATCGAAGAGTACATTAGTTGTATGTGATATTATGTCATGCATGAAACTTGGTTTTGACTTAAATTAGTTTTCTTGATATGGCTTGTAAATGTGTTTAAGTGTTGGTGTAGGTAAATGACAAGATGGGTGAGAAATAAGGCTAGGAAATGGCTTATTTTGTCCACACAGGTAGACACAAGGGAGTGTACCTCGACCGTGTGTGACACACAGCCTAGCATATGGGCATGTAGTTTGGCCGTTTGTCCTCTACATGTTAAATTTGTGAAACAGAATGCTTAGAATTAAGCACACGGAAAGAGACACGGACGTGTGTCTCAGCCGTGTGTGATACACAGCCTAGAACACAGGTGTGTGTCTTGACCGTGTGAAACCTGCACTTTAAGATTTTGTAAGTCAGAGAGTTACACGGGTTGGAGACACAGCCGTGTGACCTATTTCATATACCACATGGCCTAGAACAAGGGTGTGTCATTTGGCCGTGTGAGCCACACGGCCTACCCACACGGGCGTGTAACCCTTGTATATGACGGCAATTTTGAAATTTTGCGAAAAATTATCTGAGTTCCCTATTTAGTCCCGTCTCGATTCTAATGTTTATATTGGGCCTTGAAGTTCTATTCAAGGGACAATATGACTAGTTTCGAAAATGAATAGTAATTAGCGTGAATTAACTAAAATTGTTCTGTAAACTTCGGTAATACTCTGTAACCCTGTTCTGGTAACGAATACTAGTTAGGGGTGTTTCAACTGGACCGAAAATCAATATAACACTGTAATAGACTCGTAAATATTATATAATTATTATATAATATTTACGAACTCCATAATCAAATAATAGGATTTTGAAACTGTCGTTTTTAACACCATTGAAAAATGAGTTGTTATAGTTTTTACAATATCTCTTTGTTAAACAACCTGCAATTATTCCAAACCAATTCTAAACACATTTAGATCTCATTCAACAATCATATGCATATCTTTAGCACCAATTCATGAACATATACGCTTTATTCACAATATGGAAATGCTTCATCTCCCAAAAGCTAACTTCTAATGCAAATCCATAAACATTCATACCTACTTCACTAAGATCATTAGCATTTCAATATTTGTACAATTTCAATCCCATATTCATTTCTAATTTACAAGATACTAACAAATTAACCAAACACACACATCAACATTTAAAATTAAAAGAGTATATTGACATAATTTGGCATCAAAATTGACACAACCTAGGTACGTGCCAAACAACAAGTGAAAGAAGTACACAAACATCGTTGAGTTCAGGATCTTTGATTGGATGTTGAAGTCAACGCTTGGGATCTCGATTTGTTCCTAACTTGCGCACAAAAGAACAAACAGTATGTTGAGTGATAACACTCAGTGGTATTTCTATAATTCAAGTTAATATAATATAAATGTTATTCAAATGCAAATAATCAAATTCAAGTTTATTATACAACTAATTCATATACCAAATTGTAGAACAAACCTAGTGATCAATTCATTTGCTTATTTCATATCTTACTTTATAACACTTATCTAACCATTTTTCCACATATTTCATTTCATACATGTTTGATGATTTCATATCACCATTTATAAACATATACTTTTATATATATACATTCAACAATTTACATATTCAATTCCATTTCATCCATTCAATCATTTTCGAGTCTATTGGCTCGTAAATACTCAATCGATCCTCAGGGTTCATTTTTTAATCATATTGCTTGCTTTTTTTATACTACCGTATATCACATTTCATAAGTATGCAATTATACCAAATCAATTCACATTTCATATCATATCTACCTTATAGTCAAATCATATTAATATAATCCTATTAACCTGACGCAAATATTCAAGATGGATACTCAGATTAGTCAATCTGCATCTCAAACTGGCATCATGGTGCATCATCGAATAAATCAAAGGAAATATACTAACACATATTGCATCATCAGATGTAACGAAGAATGTATACTAGCACACATAGTGCATAATTGAATATATCGAAGCAATCATACTGGCATGCATTGTGAATGATCGGATAAATCAAAAAAATCATATTGGAACGTAAATGCATCACCAGATGTACTGAAGAATATATACTGGCACATAAGTATATCATCGGATATACTGAAGCAATTATACCGGTACATAAGTGCATCATTAATTGAACCAAAGTATAGACCTGTACATTTAATATAGTATCCAATTTCCAATTTCATCACATAGTTCAATTCACATCCTATCATTCTCAATTCAAGATCAATTTGTCATGGAATATAACATAATTCATCTCGATCTCATATCAATTTCCTATTTCAGTTAAGTTATACAACTTTCTATTCTATTCTATTCAATTTAATTCCTATCTTGATATTCAATCTCAACCATAACATTTCAACTCAATAACCATCAATATCTTACCCCCAAATTATTTAATGTAATATACCATGAATATGCAGTAACTAGATTGGTCTCAAGTCATAGAAATACAAACCAAAAGCTCGAGTCACTGGTCGTCGGCTCTCGCCTTTCCTTTCTCTCTCGATGGTCCTGCGTCATCTTTAGCTATAAATAATAGTTCAATAATAGTACAGTATCAAATTCCATATCAAAATATATTCAATTTCAAAGTCATCATATTTTGCAATTTATTCAATTTAGTCTCTAAAATCGGGACTAGCATAACTTTCAATTTAAAACTCTGAATTGAAATATGATTTCACTATTACTTATTAGGGAACTCCTAATTCTTATTCCTACTTTCAATTTTTCATTTTATTCAATTTGGTCCCTAATGTACAAAACTATTGATTAAGCTTTATAATTTAGTCCTTTTTCACATCTAAGCTTAAAATCTATCAATTTAACACCTAAAACATCAAGAAATCAACAATGGAAACTTTCTAAAACTTTCACAATTTTAGAAATTGGTACATAGTCTCGTTAAATCAAATTCTCATGACCTCAAATCTATAAAACTTATAAGAAAGGACCTAATTGAACTCACCAATTTAATGGCTAAAAGCTTATGGTTTTTGGAGCTCTCCCTTAGGTTTTTCTTTCTTCTTGGACAGTGGATGAGTGTAATGAAGAAGAAGGTACTATTTTCTCGGCTAAGTTTTAATTTATACCTAGCTTAATTTTACTTAACTTAGGTTAATTATGTACTTAATTAAAATTAATCTTGATTTTATTTAATTAGTAAACCATCATCAACCATCCACTATGTATCATTTTAACATGGTCTAATTTCTATTTTAGACCTTTGGTTAATTATAATTTAAGTTCTTAATCCAATTTATAATTAAAAACCTATAGCGATTGAATTTTTACAGTTTAGTCCTTGTACCTAAATTAAATAATTACTAAAAAATTGGAGTAAAATTTAATATTCTATTATACAAACTCCATAAATATTTTAATTTAATATTTATTGATCCGATTTATAGAGATGGAATTCCAGAATCGTATTTTCCAATATGACTAACTTTCTGATTGTTACATAAAAGGTAATAGAAAAATTCTTAATGTTAATTGTGAAAATTAAAATAAAAATTATGGGAAAAATAACCCTTAAAATTAATGAATAATTTATATAAAATAAAAGAAGTATTCAAAATTCACCTTTATTCCTCCCATTTTATGTGGTTTATAAATAGAATTGTTGCAAATATGATGAAACACAACACAGAATTATGAATCAATCCACTGGCATTTACCTTTTTCTATTTCAAAATTCTTCTTATTTTTACTCTATATTTTTCTATTCTATTTTACACAATTTGTTTTAACATAATTTATTCACTAAATTTTTACATTAAAATAAGGGAAGGGAATCATCTTCTAAAGATTTGCAGTAAAACATTTTTCGAAAAATATTTTCCTAGGGTAAAAACAAATGTTTTTATGGAAAATCCCTTATCGGTTCTATTTCTATGAGACATTTTCCATTCTCTTCATCCTCATCGAAGTAATCCGTTCTCCCTTCCTCTCTGCCGGTCAGCCTCTACTGCTCCTCCTCATCTTTGTTCATTCGTCTCACCTCCGAATCTCTATCTCGTCATCTCTGTTGGTCGACTGTCGTTCTTACCAAATCTACAAGAAACCCTAAAATTTGGCTTTCCAGTCCTATCAAGGTATATCACTATCTTCTATTTTGTTTTTTTTTGGTTAATTGGTCTTTGCAGTGTTTTATTTTGGTTACCCTGTAAATGAAACACTTGACTACACATTCCATTTCACCCACACATTTTCTTATTCTTGTTTTTCTCTTTGGTTAATTCCCTAAGTATTTTTATTCTTCAAAGTTCTTGTATTTGGTCCCTTGGAAACGATAGAGAAATTCGTTGCTATCTCCATAGCCACATGTGAGCTTCTTTCTTTCTTTTTTTCTTTCTATGTGATTTTTCAGTTTAAGCTGACTAAGATTTTAATTGGGGTTTTTGGTTGTTTTTCAAGTTTGGATGAGTAAAGAATTTTTTTTTAAGTTCTGCTCTTCTGTTTCTTGGTTCTTGAATTAGCTTTTTTTTTTTTGTAATCTTTAGAATTAGCTTTTGCATGTAAAGGAAAGGATGTTTGGTCTATTTGGTTTTTATTTTGTTAAGAGACTGGAGATTTTTTAGCCACATGTGAAGAACTAGAAATACAATTTCAAAATTGCTAAGTAAAGAATCTATGATACCATGTTGTAAAAACAGATAGCATTCCTTATATGGTATTTTTTTCTTCCTTCAGTGCTTCTTCATATAACTTGTAATTTCTAGGTTGGTGCAGTTAGTTCTGAGGGCCAATCATTAAAGATGAAAGTTGTAAACTTGTATACCCTGGTAATGTTGAATACTACCATGTCTTCATTCAAGTGAGGGGCACAAGTACTTGACTCTGACAAATGATGGTGATAGACCCTATCCACTACTAATACATTTGCTTTCTAGAACATCAATTCATGTTTCTAACATTTAAATTCTAAAGCTATCAGCATTGGTACAAAGTCCATAAGTTTCATAGGTTGTCAACATATACTTTGTTGTGTTATGCTTGTATTTTTGGGTGAACTTCCTTTTGTCCTCAATCAATGCTAAATTCAATGAACCTTTTCTTGTTATTATTGTTCTTTCCTTATTTTCTTGTCGATAATCAGGACAGTATGACGTTTTGTTATACAGTTATTGTCTTCGAATTTTCCAAGTAATAAAGCTGAGTCATATAACTATAGTTTACTTCATACATATTTAAGTTTGAGGCTTTGACATAATGTTAATGTCAATATTTGATTTGAAAAGAGTTGAGGGAAGAGTTGATTACTGTAGCTGAAGTTGCATTGTTTCTCCCTCATAACAAAGTCCAAGAATATGACGAGTTGTTTTAAAATTGTGTTCAGGAAATAATATTTATGCCTTGAGTCTATCCTGACATTTATTCACATGCTTTTCACTTGGTAATATGGTCCCAGCTGCATCCTTTTGTTTTGTTTTGTTACTTGAATTGTAAACATTATTCTTGCTGGTTCCGAATATTGTCAAAATTCAAGACTTATGATCCATGTCTAAGTGTTATTTAATAGTTTGTTTCCAATTGTTTTTTCATTTTCCATTTGTTTTAAAACCTTTTGTTTTATCGGAGAAGGTCAATCTGAACATTTTGTTGCAACGCACATGTTTGACACTATAAAAAGCTAGTTTGTCTACCATTTTCTGTTGTATGAAGTCTGAACTTTTGGGGTAAATATGAAGATTATAACTGTGTTAAGTTTCATGTCTCTTGAGGCACTTTTGGCTCACATGCATCTTGTGATGTATGCACTGTTGTAAGGCTTGAGTTAGCATCTTTCATCCTTGGCAGGCAGTAGAAGTTTTTTACTATACTGCAGTGAGAAGAAACCTGTATATTTTTGCCTTCGTACTTCGATTCTAATATGCACACTCCATGTAGGGAGAACCCAACATGTTTGATAGTGCTGATTATGCTACCATGTTATAGTTTGATAAGGGTGTAATTTGCTTGTAGTAATGTAATGTATCTATGCATGCATGACATTTGTTGTGCATATTATGATCTTTATGCCTGATGCTTTGCATTCTTTACTTTGAAATGTAAGATAAAAATTAGATGTTGGAAATGCTTGTGCGTGATAGATGCATTCGTAACTTTAAAAGTCCAGAAAACTTTTTTGTCCCACTATTAATCTGACATCATTTGTTTGATTGTCTCTCCTCAAAATCAATAAAGATTTTTAGCAATTAATTATCTTATCATTGCTTGGGAAACTTTCATATATGTATATATGCACTTTAGTCATGGTAACTTCTTGTTATTTCAGGTAGCTTAGGAGTTCCAAATATTAAAATTCCAAAGTTGTGTTTCGGGAAAGTAGGAGTTGATAATTCAAAGCTAAATAATGTTAGAATTTGTATAAGGCAAAGACCACTGCGATATACTTCCCTGGTTAGACGCTTGGAGAAGGCATTCAGCATAGGTTTGAGGCAATCTGTTTGGTTTCTAATATAGTGCTCACATTTATGGATTTGTTTGATAATTGTTGTTTGAGATAATCTGTTTGGTTTCTTGTCGATAGCCATGGTATTTTTTTCTTTTGAGTGGGAGAGATTTGAAAAGGAAAAAAAGAAAAAAAATGTGAAGAGCTTTCTTAACTATTTTCTAAAATAAGAATAAAAGTACGCATCCATGGTGGATGTACCCGCATGTCAACAAAAGTCATTTGGATATTATAATCCCTAATAACTGACATGAATGTTAAATGGCATGATCTAGGAAGTAACAGCTAATGTTAAATGGCAGTTATTGTAGCTCAAAACATAATTCAGTTTTTTAGTTTAATTCAAGGATTAAATTGAATCGATATACTATACCAAGTATTTTTATTGTTAATATAGATTTTTTTTTTAATCATTCCTGTTCCATTTACAATTTGAGATCATTTTGACTTCATTATAGACGTCAGAAAAAAGTAGGAAAAGAAATACAAAGGCAAAGCTTAAAAAGTCGGATGGAGGTCACACTGGCGAGACCTTTGGTAACCAATTGAACAGGTTCAACCACTGGGACCTTCCAGTTTAATAAAAAATAATTTACAATATTAAATAAGAATTAAATATAATAGATATTTAGTAGAAATATGAATTTTGGTTAATAGTATAGTATAGATTCAAAGGGGTAAAGATTCAAATCTCATAGCATAAAATAAATTTAAAAATTAAGTTTAAAACCAATTTATATGGTTTTTTACTGGTACAACTGGTTTTTGTCTGAATTATTTAGTAAAAAGTCCATTGAACTTTAAATAAAACAAGTATTAGATTAAAATTTTCGAATTATTTAGTTAAAAAAACACTTGAAGATTAAATTTTAAAAGTTAATGTGGTACAGGGACTGAAGGCAGGATTGATATCACTAAAATAATAGAAAGATCAAAAGCCCAGCGGAGTCCATGGAAGTTGGATAAAGCAGGGCGACACCAAAGGTAAATTATTGCCCTTATAGCTAAGCTATTAAAAGATTAAAGTGGTCAAATCTTAAATTAACTTTGCGTTTAAATTTAAATTAGTGGGTTAATTTTAAATGAAATCCTTAATAAGTCTTTAAATTCAGATTTCGTTATGTCATTTCTTTAAGTTAGATCTGATTATTATTAATTTTCAAATTAATTACACATTGATTTGTAATAATTGCATATTAATTTGTAAATTTTTGTGTGATCCTATGGGAAGCTTACATCTTTTTTTGTAGTGGTCAAATATTTGTGTGGCATTATTTTTTGTAGATGAATCGTTATCAAGATCAAAATGTAATTGTTGGAGTTGTGGCTTTTTAGCTTTTGGAGCTCTTTGGATTAAAAAATTAAAAACTAGGAAGGAAATTGCTTCTCCCCCTTGTATGAATCGAGATTTTGAAAGAGGAAATTATATTAATATTATTTTATATAGTGGTGATCAGCATTGTATTGATGTGATAAGGATGAGACCGATTGTCTTTTTTAATTTGTGTGATATTCTTAGTAGGAATAATTTGTTATAATCAACTAAATCGGTGAATATTAGGGAGCAAGTAATTATATTTTTACATATAATTAGTCATAATGTAATATTTCGAGTGATTAAATCTAGATATTATAGATCAATTGAGACAATTCATCGTTACTTTAGGGTTGTATTGAGAGCTATTTTGAAATTGTATAAACTAGTTATTAGATTACTTGATGAGTCAACTCCTAGTGAAATCAGAAACAATTTGAGGTTTTGCTTTTATTTTATAGATTGTATTGGAGGCATTAGATGGAACTCATGTTCGTACATCCATTCCACTTAGCATTCAAGAAAGATTTCGTAGCCGTAAAGGGGGGACGACACAAAATGTATTGTTGCCATTATATTTGTTTTGAAATTTTCCTATGTTCTAGCTGGTTGGGAAGGTAGTGCATATAATTTTCGTATTTTAAGTGATGTATTTTCATGTCCAAGAGGAGTAAGAATTTCGGAAGGTAAGAATTAACATTAAATACCAAATAGTTCAAGTAAGCTCATAATTTATAGTAATAATTATGTTGTGTAAAATTTTAGGTAAATATTATCTTGCTAGTGCTGGATATGGCATCCGAAATGGATATATTATCCTATATCGTGGTGTCCAATATCATTTAAAAGAGCTTAGCGCTCAGGGGCCAGAAAATGCAAAGGAACTCATTAATCTTTGTCATTCATCATTGCGAATCACTATTGAACGTGTTTTGGGGATTTTGAAGAAACAATTTCATGTGTTAGATGTTGAACCATTTTGGAATTTTCAAACTCAAGTAGATATAGTTTTGGTTTGTTGTGTCATCATAATCATATAATGGGAGTTAATCCTAGTGATTTACTTAATCAAGGATTATACAAGGAGTCTGAGTCTGATTTGATAATACCAACTCTTACGGAGCGGGAAGAAAGAGAAGAAGCAAGAGAATGGTTTACTAAGAGAGAGGAAATTGCACAAACTATGTGGACTGATTATATGGTTAGAAATATTAGGTAAGTTTAGGGCTTAGGGTTATTGTTTCTATGTTATGTATGTTTTAGTATTAAAATTGTTATTTTTTTAATAATTGTTGGATATTAATATTGAAATTAGTTTGTTAGATTTTGAAATTATTATGTTTTAAATTTGTTAGATATTGAATTTATTATGTTTTAAGCTTGTTGGATATTGAAACAATTAATAATGACAATTATTAATGTAGAATGGGTAAGGGCAACAAAGAAGGGGCATCCAAGCAATTCAGATGGACAAAACCGATGGAACATATTTTTCTCGAAATTCTGGCAAAGAAGGCTCAGAAAGGAAATAATCTTTCTAACACTTTCAAAGCAATTTCTATTCATCGAGTTGTCGTAGCTATTTTTAAAAGATTTCACCGTAGCTATTTTTAAAAGATTCCAAGTCCAATGCGATGCGAAGCATGTGGAAAATCATTTTTGAAGATTGTAAAAAATCAGTGGCAGATTATATGCACAATTTGAATTGAAAGTGGTTTTGGATGGGATGATAACATGAAAATAATTACTTGTGATAGAGCAACATATGATGTAATAGTGATAGTAATATATGTATATATATGTTAAGTATATTTCAATTGTTTTTTACTTGTTATTCTAATTGTGTATAATATCCAACAGGCACACAAGAAGTATGAACTATTTTTGAATAAAAGCATTGATCTTTATGATGAAATGGCTTTGGTTGTTGGCAAAGATATGGCAATGGAGAGTTTTGCTAGAACATTTGCTAACATAGACTTGGATGATGGTAACCAAGATTCAGTGCCTATAGATTGTGACAATGAAGAGATTGAAGAGGTAAGAACAAAAGTATCTTCATCTGGCACATTTAAATGTAAAAGGAAAAATGCTCAAGAAAGTGTCATTGATGAATAAATTAAATTTATGGGCGAGCAACTCGGCAACATTGCTAATACTTTAGAACAATTTACTGCGGATAATATACCATATCTTTACGAAGAAGTGATGTCGATGGAGGTAGAAGGATTTGATGACGACTTCTTTTGTAGTATGTTTGATTATTTTGTAGGTTATGAATTCGAGGCTAAAGCTTTTTTAGTTAAAAGTATGAAGCATAGAAAAATTTAGTTTCAAAAATTTTCTCAAGATTAAAGATATTTATACTTTAATGTGGTGTAATATTAGTTATGCACTTTGACAATGTTATTGTTATCATGTGGTGTACTACTAATTATGCACTTGGATAATATTATTAATTTCTAGTATTAATTGTGGTTTGGAAGCTAATTAATAATTATTCAATCTTTGTTTTTTATTTTTTATAACACAATTAAAAATAATTTATTTGCTTTAGTTGTTTTTAATTTATGATGGTTAATATTCTAACTTAATAACTGAGTATTATTATATATTTAATTTGATTTATTTATTGCAGTATATGTAAAAACAAATGTAAAATATAAATTTATTAATATATATATAATAAACTCAATTAAACAATGAAAATATAATAAATTCTCAAATGTATATTTGTTTTATTTAAAATAATTTTTATGAAATATTTTCAGGAAATCTGCCAAACAACAGAAAATATTTTGCATACATTCATCCAAACATCAGAAAAGTAAATCATTTCCAGAAAAGTAAATCATTTCCATAAATCATTTTCCAGAAAACATTTTACTGGCAAACATACGAAAGCGTAAAATATTTTCTGTTGTTTGGCAGATTTCTTGAAAATATTTTCCGGAAAAGTTGTTTTTACATATATTAATAAATTTATATTTTAAATTGTTTTTACATATATTGCAATGATTTATTTATAAATAAATAAATCAAATTAAATATATAATAAATCAAAAATAACCAAAATCAAATAAATTGTTTCTAATTGTGTTATAAAAAAATTAAATAAGGATTAAATAATTATAAATTAGCTTCCAAACCACAATTAATATTAAATGCTTTCAGCACTAGAATCCTGAAAAATGAATGCGTTTTATCACCAACCGTGTGTATCCAAATCCTTCTGCAATAACAAAGTTTATGCTACATCAGTCTTTTAAAGTGGTAAATGCATCACCACCAGCAATAACGGTACTCCTCAGTAGCAACAATGGCCATTTCATCCATCAGTGCACGCCATTTAGGCTTTGGTGAAACTGGCGGATGCATACCATGCTCAAGTGTGGCAGCTGTAAAACGCTAGAGTGTTCTAAAGCACAAGTGCTCCTCCCCAAACGATTGCTTAATAACTTCAGCTTGAACTATAACACGAAGTGATCCGTGAATAGTTTTAGGTGGTTGAGATAATAAAGCAAGATGAGTTGGACCACCTCCTCTTCCAACAGTCCCACCACGACCATGAAACATTGTTAGCTTCATTCCAAATTGCTTAGCAACCTTTATAAGCTCCTCCTGAGCTTTGTACAATTGCCAGGCAGCAGAGAGACGCCCAGCATCTTTACCTGAATCTGAATACCCAATCATAACTTCTTGCTTTCCATTGATTCGATTTCTGTACCAATCTACTGAGAAGAGCCGAGCCAAAGCAGCAAGTGCAGCCTCCAAATCTGCAAGCTTCTCAAATAGTAGAACAACTCTTAATGGTTACTTCATGTGGCACTCACGTTGCAGGAGCTCAACAGCAAGAACATCAGAAGGTGCGGTTGCCGTTGAAATGATGTACGCTCCGAAGTTATCTGCTGGGAGCTCTGCTAGGACATTGAATGTGTCTAAAACATCAGCAATTTCTTCTGTTTTAGGAATATCTGAACCAAACAGTACACGCTTGCCACTTGGTTCAGATAATAGCCATTCCTGCTTTTGTTCTTCAGACCACTCTTGGTAGGAACCAATTTCCAAGTGTTTGGTAATGGCATCTAAGACATCTGTATGACGGTCAGACTCTTGCCTAATGCCAAGTTTGACAAGTGAGAGCCCAAAGGTTGACACTTGCCTCAAGAAATCAAGAAGGCTTCCATCAGCAATTGGCCGGTCACCACAAGAGCAAAGTGATCTATAACAAAGTTCAAGAGGTTCCAGGAACTGCATAAATTTTAAAACTTAATTAGTGCCAGGGTCAGTTAAGAAGAGGTTACTATAGAAAAAATATACACGTAATAAAATGCTATTTATGATCATAACAAAAATAATTACTTGAGAGATGTAGAATGGTCCTTCAGAACCTAATTCAATAATTATTATTTTTGGGTGGGGATTTTCCCGTTCCTAATTACAACAATATAGTCAAGAGGAAATTTATTATTCTCTGTTTTGTTTCGACTCTTCATTTTTTTCAAAGAACCTATGTTCAACACCTAAGCTCGATGCATATCAAGGCATGGCTATGGCCCTCCAAGGATTCTTTAAGTACATGGAAAAAAATGAACATACCCTTGTTGGATGCATACCCACAACAGACACTTGAAAAGTGTAGAGTGACATATGTAAATCTCTATTTCACTTGTAAAAAGTAGGGATATTCCAACTAATAATAAAACCATGATATAGGACAAACAAAAAGATACCTGCTCAATGTTGGTGAAATTTGCTTCCCCCGGAATCTCAGACATACCATGAAATAACAATTGTCGTGACCTTTCACTTGTTTGATACAGCTTGTCCCTAACATCACCAAGAATAACACGGTAGGGTTCACTGGGAGGGATTTGTTTCCAAAACTCTGCATCAAGAGTTACATCAATTAGAACTTAACCAACATAACAGATCATTAAACAAAATATTTGTAGATACTGCCATTTCCAAGTCACTTAATCTAAATTCAATCTTTGAGCATGCTAAAAAACATACACTAAAGAAAAATCTTATCCCTTCGTGGAGAATTGGCGAGGGAGAAGAAGTCTTTATACTTCAATTCAAAGTATATTCTGATAACAAGAACTTTAGTCCATTCTGCAAAGCTATTTAATCATGTAGAAAGTGCATAATCTAGATTCAGAATAAAATGCACACAAAACAGAAATCAGCGTGTATACCTATGTAGTGTTTAGCATATCTCCTTAAGGATCTATGAAGTTCATCAGCACGAACACGAAGCTCATCACTGTAACGCCACATGGACAACTGCAAAGACATCGACAAGAATTTGCCTAAAATGGGTCCTTTCAGAAAAGTTCTATAAAGCATGTTCGATGGACGAGCTTAATACCTCAAGCTGGGAATAGTACAAATTGGCAGCCATCATTCTGGCCAACAAGCAAACATCCCTTATGACTTCAAGAGTTACCCTTGGATTGCCTGCATGATAAATTAAGAAAATGCAGAAACACTCCAAAAGACATTTGAGTAAAGAAACAAAGTAAGAACAAAAACATCTGTTTCCGGCTTTAGATTTTTGAACTTCATGGTGTTCATTGTAGTTAATTAACAATACAAAAAGTTACAATCCAACATTGATAACTAAGTTATAAAAAAATTTACCTTATCTCAGAAGGATATAGGCTTGTCAAAGAAACCATTTAGCACCAAAAGCACACACGATTGTCAAACAAGATAAACATCTTACCTCCCGATGCTTATAATTCTCTTCATCTTCTTCCTTATCACGAATTCTTCCAAGTTCCGTTGCCTCTCTCTTAAATTCCAACTCCAACTTATCTAACGTTTGAGGGAAGGCATGGTATTCAAACTGATTGCCAGATTGCAAATCAGATCCCCGTCTCTCAGTATCCCATCCCTCAGTTCTATAAGCTCCCATGTTACGATTATGACCATCGTAGGAATTAAATGAGTTGCCACCATAAGGTAAACGGCCTGAGGATTTAGAGTAGCTCGAGCGACTTCTAGCAGAAGATCAGGTGTCAAGGATGGGGGAAGGGGAAGCAGAAAATCAGTGTTGGCTTCTAATTTTCCTGAAAATGTCTTATCTAATTAGAAACGGTAAGACATTTTCCAAAATTAAGGGTTCTTTTCCTGTGTTTTGTAATTGATTTTCCCTTGGGAAAATATTTTCAGCCAAACAAACAAGGGAAAAGGCTGAAAAGCTTTTCCGGAAAATGTTTTACTTCCAAACAAACATACCCTTAGTGAAAAATTTCTTGAATAGCTTGAAATAAACAAGAACGTTATGAAGATTTCATTGTTTATTTTATAATATTGCATATAATATTTAGGTTATATTATTTGTAAAAATGTAAATTTTTAAAATAAAATAAAAAATAAATTTAACATAATATAACTAATATATAAAAATAACATGTGCATCGCATAAGATAAAAAAAACTAATTTTTTAATAATTTATTTGCTTTGAATTGATTGGACTAATCAAACTAGGAATTAGTGGTATACTTGGCTCGACTAATGGGCAGACAATGGAGGTTTTCTTTTTGTATTTATATAGTGTAAGCTTTAACATTGTAAAGCGTATTATTAAAAACTAAAAGATCCAGTAGCTACTCCTTTAAAAAGCTTATAGGTTGTAGAAAATTAGTTACTAAACTCGCTTAAGTAAATATTTAAAATAAAAATCAAATATAAAGAAAGAAAGAGTAAAGGGCAGCCCAACATATGTATTGGGTAAGGCCTAAGAGATAGAGAAGAAGGAAGTGAATTAAAAGCCCAACATTTTATCCCTATTTTTTTTTCCACTTTTAAAAATAAAGGTAAATTACTTAATTGGTTGCCTAATTTTTAGGGGTTTTCAATTTTGGGTACTAAAATGAAATACTTGTAATTTCATTGCTAAATTTTTAAGGTATTTTCATTTTTGTTCTCCAAGCCTAAAATTTCTAATGGTGATTATCTGTACATGCTGCATCATGTTCACACTTTCATTTTGATCACTTAACTTTTAGGTCGCTTTTATTTTAGTCACCTAATAAAATATTTTTTTAAAGTATTGATTGGGATAAAAAATTAAGAATTAAAGTGAAAAAAATGATAGAAACTAAAACAAAGCATTAAAGAATTTGTCAAATTGTACTTGTTTATTACAACGCTGAAAATTCTAAATTTCTTTTTGTTTTTAATATTGAAACTTTAAATTTAAAAACATACAAATCAAATAAATAAATTGTTAAAAAATTGTCCTTAATAATATTAATCACTTTGTTATTGTAATATTGAAGTTAATTAAATTAATCTCCTTCTAAATTTTAGAATTTTACTTTATGTTTCCATATTATTTTTAATGAAATCAACTCAATAACTCATATTATTAATTTTCTGAAAAATTTAAATTTATTTTAATTATATAATCTCAAATCTTCCTTACAAAGCTAAAATCAAAGAAAAATTATAGCAATTAATTAAGTTAATTGCTTGTTTGGGTAAAGAAGTGATGAAAAAATTCTGAATTTATTTGGCATGGAATATAAAATTAATCAATTTAATTAATTGTAAAAAAATCGAGATCATACAATAAAAAAAATTGGGTCTCATAAACAATTCTTAAAGATGATTTATTTGAGTTTATTTTAATTTGGAAATATACAATAAAATTTTAAGATTTAAAAGGAGACTAAATTAATTAATTTAATTAATTTTAATATTATAAAAGTAAAACGGTTAACACTATTAATGGATAATTTTTTTTCAATAACTTATTTAATTGATTTTGATGTTTTGAAATTTAAATTTTCAATATTAAAATTAAAAAAATAATTAACTTCCTATAAAGAGATAAACAAGTACAATTTGATAACTTTTAAAGTATTATTTTAGTTTTTACTCTCTTTTTTACATTAATCCTTAATATTGTTTTACCTTAATCAATATTTAAAAAAAGATTTTTTTTTGAAAAAAACGAAAGCATGAATATGATCTGATATTTACAAATTAATTACCCTTAGAGATTTAATGGTTGCGTGACAAATGAAACTGTCTTAAAAGTTATGTGATGAAATTGTAATAATTTCATTTTGAGCAACTAAAATGAAAACCTACTAAAAGTTGGGTGACCAATTAGGTAGTTTACCCTAAAAATAAATGCAAAGGTTGAAACTTTGGAAGCTGGAGTGATCTCCAAGCCATCTCTCTTCAGTCTTTTAAGCTCCGCTTTTGCTAAAATCAAATCAGTTTCTCCCCTAAATTTACTGAAATTTTATAGCAAGACTCCTTATTTCTCCGATGTCGGTATGTCATTTCTTTTTTTTCTGAATCTTTTTTTTTCTTCCCCTTTGTTGAAACCCTAATTTAATTTAAATAATGGATTGTTTTGGTGGTGGATGATGATGGCAGATCTTCGAATACAACGGGAGTGCCCTAATAGCCATGGTAGGCAAGAACTGCTTCGCCATTGCCAGCGATCGGAGACTCGGAGTTCAACTCCAAACTATCGCCACCGATTTCCAGAGGATTTATAAAGTCCACGATCGCCTCTTCCTCGGTCTCTCCGGCCTCGCCACCGATGCTCAAACCTTGTATACCCTTTATTTTTCCCTTTATGCTTTTTTTTTGGTTCCCTATAAAAAACAATGATTTATCCTAATATTTGGGTTTTCTATTTCTTTTAAATGATAATAATTGAAGGTATCAAAGGCTTGTCTTTCGGCACAAACTGTATCAGCTAAGAGAAGAAAGAGACATGAAACCTGAGACTTTTGCTAACCTTGTTTCTGCGATTCTTTACGAGAAAAGGTCTGTTTAACATCTCCCTTCCTATTACCCCTCTAATATTGGGCTAAGTTAGATTTTTATTTTTATTTTTTACATTTCAGGCTGTCAACTTAGTTCTTGAGATTATTGGAAGAAATAGCAAGATTTAGTTTTGTTTTATGCAGCCAAGTACTAACTATTGATTAGTTTGGTATTCTAATTAATTTCAAAAGAAAAGTCCTAGGAGAGAAATTGATTAATCAATAATAGAATTAAGGTCGCTTGGGGTAGAGGATGGGTGACAAATGCCTGGATTTGAGCTCCGAACTTGGATGTCACCTCTTGTAGATGGTTGCGTTAACCAACTGAGCTAAGCTCCGGGTTTGCTATAGTGTACTCTTGAATAATACTGGTTACCAGTTCAGGAGAGGAAAAAGGCCTTGCTTATGTCCTTGAAGGGGAATAGTCCACTTACCTTATGACAAGAAACTGAGCATCAAATATATTCTTGGCCCAACCTTAATTTCATGTTTAGCCTTCAAACCTAACAGAGAGGCTCTTCTTTTACTAATAAACTCCAGCCTCCTTTATGATATGTCTAGCTAGAAGGAATTTCTAGGAAACAATAGATTTGGTGTGAGGATTACACTTGAACGGGTGCACCATTTTATATGTCTGTGATAAGTTTTGTGGCATTTTTTCCCATAGGTTTGGTCCATACTTCTGCCAACCTGTAATTGCTGGATTAGGAGATGAAGACAAGCCCTTCATTTGCACCATGGATTCCATCGGAGCCAAGTAAGTTGACTTCATTCTCTTGTAATTTTTGAAACAAAAAAGCATGAAGTTATCTTAGTTGTTAAGTACATCCGTATTACCTTTACTCACAGTATTTACCTAACCAAGAGTGTTGTTCTTGTAAACCTAATGCATGTTACTTTCTATTTGGTAATATAAGCTTACCAATCGAATCTCCTCCATGGAAAGGAATTTTTCTTTCATATGTCAATCAAAATCTAAAGAAAGTAGACTTTTTCTCTGTTGACATATTGCCTAGAGACCTGTGTCATCTAGGAGAGAACCAGAAATTTGAACACTTGTTACTAAAAGAACTCACTATTATTCCAAACCTGAAATTTGAGCCCTTTTTTTGGGGGTTAAGTAACCTGCATTTCTTTAAAATCAGTAATTCGGGAACTGATTGATATAAGAATCCCAAGATCATTCCAATTCCGTCTTAAACAACTCATTTAAGCATGATCCTTGACATTTGGCAAACTAGGGGCTTGAGGTATCCATATGTAATCACATGATTAGCAAAATTAAGAACTATGCCCCCTATGCATTCTTTTGTGTCTCCTTGTGCACGTGATAAACAAGAACCATCCCCCAGCCACCAATTATGTATAATAATTTTCTTTTATAAAAGATACCTTTTTATTAATATGTTGATATTTATAGTTTTAATAACTATCTTCTTTCTTGCAAAGAAGGAAGTACTTCTAAAAAATTTTAATCCAGTTCTATATATCACAGTTTTTCATGTGTCATTTTCCTTGTGTCTATCTCTCTTCTGAAAGATTTGACTTATAAATGCCCGTTAGTGTAGCCTTACAATCTTTGCCATGACTAACCCTCATGTTGTGTTTATCCATTTTTTGGGTCAATGAATTGGATTATTGCCTGACAATTCTATTTTAACTCTTATGGTTATAATGATCTCTTTATGTTCATTGTTTTGGTTAGTAAAAGCCTTTTGAAGCAAATGCTGAGATTATCACAAATGTTATGTTTTCTTTCTTGTAAATGCAGGGAGCTTGCGAAAGATTTTGTTGTAGCTGGCACTGCCTCGGAGTCTCTCTATGGTGCCTGTGAATCAATGTTCAAGGAGGGCATGGTTTGTTATTTTATTTATTTCCCTATGCTCAAATTGGAACACATTCACATTCACATTATTACCTAAAAACTAAAACATGGTGCTCACTTTTGAAGTAGATAAGGTTACAGTGTATTGACTCGTAAGCTAAAAAAGAATTATGGTTGCTTGCTATTAAATATTCATGCCAGAAATACAAATTCATTCTTCACTGACTCAATGCTTTCTTCTCCAGGAACCTGAGGAATTGTTTGAGACGGTTTCCCAAGCTCTCCTTTCATCAGTAGATCGCGACTGTCTGAGTGGTTGGGGAGGACATGTCTATGTTGTGTAAGCATTTACAAATGTTTTTCGTATGTGTGTGTGTACTCCTAGCAGTTTATTCCTAGGTTATATTTGTTATATAATGTTTGCCGAAAAGAATCTGGCTGTTTATAGGGAAAATGCAGTATATGTTCGTTTCTTGAATGATGATTGGTGGATAGCTAGAAACCCTTAGGTTTTACATGATAAGCAGGAAATAAAATTGAAAATATGGAAATGTGGAGTTAAAAAGTAGAAAGATAGAAAAAATATTTTTCTTTCCATTAGTTTGCTTGAAAGGAAAGATGGCAAAATTAGAAGACAACTAATTCCGTTCCATTCAATGCTCAGTAGAGTTGAAAAATAAGAGAAAAAAAAAAGATTTTAAAAATGCGTAATTTTGTACACTAAACTTACATCTCTCTTATTTTCTCTCATCTTATCATTACAAATTTGAATGATTTGTTTATATTAAAGAGGAAAGAAAATGATCATGTTTCCTATTTTTTCCTTTTGACTTTTCCTACTGAGCACACTCAAAGTTGATTTTCTTCACTTTTTCACTCTTTCAAGCACACCTTAAATATTTGCAGTAGAGAGAACACTGATGTCCAATGCATATTCAAACATGACCATAGCGATGTGATCCTCTAGATATCCATCAAATACATAGAGAAAGAGTTGAACATGCTCTTATGAGACCCTCATACTTGAGTCCAGTTAACACGGTTGTGATGTATTTGATATATGTATACGATTTGCAGGACGCCTACGGAAGTAAAGGAAAGGATCTTGAAGGGAAGGATGGATTGAATGCCGGCAACTGGTTCATTCGTAAACTCCTTTTAAACTATTTCAGTCAATTTGTGTCTCTAGAGTGTTGCTGGATTTGATGTACTCTTTATAAATTTGATAGACCAAGTTCGACATTATTGAGAGCAATGATGGATTTGTAGTGCATTTCGCGAGTTAAATTTGTTTTTTTGTATTGTTTCTTTAAAGATAAGATGCATGGGATTTTTAGACTTGCAAGTTGCAACTAAGCTAAAAGAAAATTCGAAATTCGTGGCTTAATATTCTCCCTTGAGTTCCCATTTTAGAGCTCGAATCCAATTTGTGATATGTATTAAAGAATAAGTGAGTTTGGTTTCATTTTCGATTTAAAATTAAAATGTAAATTTGAATTGAAATTTTTAAATTTTTTTAAGAAGGTCAGTACCCATGATAATTTTAAATTTTTATTCTCAATTTAATTATTGAATTAATTATTGTTTTGTTTTCTACTATGGACACTGTCAACGGTTTCCTCAATATCCAACTCCTCCTTGCTTTGGTTTCATCAACTCAAATTTATCCTCACATCACTGTCACTTCAATGTCGGCACTAACATCGATCCTAAGCACGTTGTCAATGAGCACTAAGCTTGATTCTTCTGTAAATGTTCTTTCAAGTTGGCCGACTCTTTGTTGTTTTAGAAATCTCACTTTATAAGTTTAAAGAATTATGAAAATGACACAATTTTAAAATTAATGATGGGGATGATTTGATTTTTACAGTAGGATTGGGTTTCGTTATTTTTTCAAGCGCTATCATCTTAAAAATTTCTTTCAAAAAAATATATTTTTTGGCGCCGTCTAACAAATTGTCGACACTGGACTAAAGTGTATAGGACTAAAATATTTAAGGATTTGAACTAAAGTGTATAGGACTAAAATATTTAAGGATTTGATGAAGTAATTATTTTTTTTAGAGTGGTTGAGAAAAAGTGTTGCATGAGAGTATCGCGGTATCTAATTAAACTTTTGATTTATTTGCATGTTAAGTGTAAGAATAACAAAAAGATATAAGAATAATAAAAATAAATTTTTTTATATTTTTTTATTCTTTTAAAACATAAAAATAAAAATAAATATAAATATAAAATTATTATTTAAATTACCCAATGTGTCTCTCAAAAAATTTCTTCAAGTTTATCTAAATTCAAATATGCTAGGGAATGGATTGAAAATGTTTAAATTTAAATAAATTTGAAGAATTTTTTTGAGAGAAATATTGGGTAATTTAAATAATAATTTTATATAGTTTTTTAAGTTTATTGTTTTTAAAAAAATTAAAAAAATGAAAGGGTTTATTTTTGTTATTTTTATATCTTTTAAGGGCTATTTAAATTTAATCTCAAACTAGGACATACTTAACATGTAAATAGACCAAAAGTTTATTAGGTACTGCCATACTCTCATGCGACACTCTTTTTCAGCCAGTCTAAAAAAGGTAATTACTTCATCAGATCCCTTAACGTTTTACCCCAGCACGTTTTAATCCGGTGCAGCCAATTTATTAGGCGACACTAAAAAATCTTTTTTTTTTGGGGATTTTTAGGGTAGTGCTGCTTGGGAAAGGGCCATACCCAACACTATTGTAAAAATCAGATCATTCCCATAACAAATCTTAAAGTTGGATTATGTTTATAATTTTTTAAGCTTATAGGGTCAAATTCCTAAAAAAGCCCCGACTCTTCCATTCTCTCTCCCTCGGTTTGTCTTCTAAATCGCCTCATTTGTCACTAAAATCATCAAACCCAAAACTTTTAAACATATAAAACAACATTAAAACCACAAACTTGTCTCCTTTTATGAATACTTTCTATTGTAATTATTTAGTGTTACAAAAGAAAATCATAACTTTACCATTTTTTTTACGTAAAAAGACTTAAACAACATGGTTGATGAGCAAAACTCATTTTGTTTACAAACTAAACTTAAACTATTTCAGTTTTTTGTTATGGAAGAAAAATAATGAAATATAGTAACAAGACAAGAAAAAGAGACAGAAAAGAGATTGAAGGATGAGAAGAAAAGTGAAGAAGCAAAATCAATGTTGAATATTCATAACAACCTTTCCTCTCAAAACATGCTTAAGAGGGAAAGGAGCAATGGCTTGGGAATCAGTTAAGCCAGTCGTTACTTGAGAGTTTTGCTTCCCATACGCACCGTTTCATTTAATTGTTACAAAGCTCAAAAACGTGTTGTTTTAATCACTACATAACTTGGACCATAGCACAACATTTCACAAAAGTATCTAAGACATCAAAACATAACGTATTGATCAAAGAAATAAAATAAAACTAACAAACATAATATAATTTTAAATGAATTAGACCGTTAAGAATTCCCTCCCATATCAATTACTCACATCCCCAAAAAAATCTTTGCCCTCAAGGATCAAACAGTGGAAATCGTTGTTGAAAATCCTGTAAATTCTCCTAAGTAGCATCTTTAGGAAAAGTGTTGGCCTATTCCATCAGAACCTCGGTTGTAGTATGATTTCCTTTCCTCACCATCCTTCTATCCACCACCCGAACTAACTCTTTTAGAAGAGCTCCATTTGTGCCTACCAATGGTAAATTGGCTTATGCTAGGGCCTTCCCAATATGTTTCTTGAGCTGAAAAACATGGAAGGTAGGGTGAATTCAAGACCTTATTGGTAGCTTCAAACGATAAGCTACCTTTCTCATTCAAGCTTTCACAACATATGGATTAAAGAATTTGGGAAAGAGCTTTTGATTCATTTGTCTCCTTAGTGTATGTTGTCGATAAGGCTGGAGCTTCAAATACACATAGTCACCGACCTAAAAAATTCTCTATCAGTCCTTCTACAACCAATTTTTTGTTTCATTCAATCTTAATCCATCCTTAAATGAAACTTGAGAAGTTGCCTTGTTGCATCTCTTTATTGAAGACTACGATCCACTATATCTACAGGAGAAGAACCAACTAAATAAGGCAGATGGTGGGGTGACTCTTGTCCATACAAGGCTTCATATGGTATGGACTGAATGGCTGAGTCGTAGGTGATGTTGTACCACCATTCAACTAAAGGTGTAACACCTCCAAACCCGACCTAGACGCTATGGCCGAATTTAGCGGTGTCACATGTGAGTGCTTTTTAGAAAACCTTAGCAAGTAAAAAATCGTTCAATTTTTTATCTTTACTTAAGTCGTGAAATATCTAATCCAGATATTAAGTGAAAACATTTCATTAGCACGGAAGCTAAAACATCATTAAGTCCTAAATCAAATAATTTAATAATTTAAAATCCCAAAATAAACCCAAGAATAATTCGTGACCAAACCCATATTAATCCCAAAACACACAATTAGATAAAGCAAACAAAATGAAGTGTTACTCAAAAATCCGTAAATGTCTACCAGTAGTCACCATCAAGCCCTCCATCACCGATCCACCTACTGCTGAGGATTACCTGACACACAAAATAACAAATAGGTGAGTTTTAGCAAACTCAGTGTGTACATCCCCACAACAGCATGCATACAAACAGATAAGAGAATACAGATATTTCGGCCTTAGTCATACAAATATCATATGCATAATAGATCAGATATCAGAAATATCATGCCCACCAACCCTGCACACCATCTTCGTCTAACCCATCACACCATGTGGGGATAAAATTGACCCACCCAACCCTGCACACCATATATGGGGATATAATTAACCCATCCAACCCTACACACCATAAGGTACTGCATCGTAACACATATCATAAGTATGCAGCTTAACTGCAAGATAACGGGCTTATGAAGCCCTTTAAATACTCCATTCACTTTGTCAGACCCACCCCGATGCAATGCATCATACAAATATGGCATGCTGTAATGCAGACAAACAGATCATACATTTATTTACAGAACAGATCAGATAATCATGCTAAGCATATCATGCAAACACATACATCACAGAATTAAGAGTCTAGATAAGGCTTACCGATCCTACTACAGGTCACAGTCGACTCGGGCGACCCATGAAACCTTACAGAACATTTCAGATTAAAGGGGTTCACGCGCCCGTGTGCCTTACCCTGTGGGCCCACAAACCCGTATGGGTCACACGGCCCAAATTAGCTTTGCCCGTATGGTTTACACGGCTTGACCCAGACTCCCACACGCCCGTGGGGTTCAACCGTGTGACCTACATGACCATGTAGGCCACACGACCCAAAAGGTCGAGCTCATGCCTCACACGCAGCCTCGCCAGCCTTACACGCTTGTGTGGCGCGCGCACGGCCTGGCTCGTCAGTGACACGCCCGTGTCTCGCGACGCAGGCTACTACACGAGCAGACCATACCTCAGTGTGGAGTCGACAGGCCACTTTTTGGCTTTCGCTTAAACTCATTTTCTGTGTAATCGGAGTACACACCTGGTTCGTTTTCGCTGCTAATCCTACCACGAGCACTCCAAAGCCTAAAATCAATCATAGTGAACCCAAATCAGTCTCTTAAGTTAGATTATTTAAGAATAGGTAAATCTCGAAATGAGAGATCTATTTACCTTCAACGAATAATGGTGATTCCTCGCAGTTAAGAGCTCAAATAATGATCCACAGCCCCTAGAATATTCCCTAAACAACAACCAAAATCCCTCTTAAATAATCTCCAAGGAATCACTTAACTTGATAAAGCGATACTTACTGAATCAACAGAACCGCTAGCAATACGCCTAAGCTTATCGAAAAAGAAAAAAATGAAGGTGAAGAAAAATGGAAAAGAAGGGAAAAGAAGAAACTTTCGGCAGCTAGGGCTTGGAAGAGGAAGAACGACAGAGAAAATAGTTTGCCAAAAAGAAGGAAATAAGAAAACCCCTAATTTTTCCTTTAACTCAGAATTTTTAATAAGACCCTACACTTAACTGAAACTTGCAGCAAAAATAATCCTATCGCTATTGTAGAGAATCGAACTCCAGACCTTCAATACACCAACACACATCTTAACCACTAGACCAGCAGGCCCATTCTATCAGGTTTTTACTATCAATTCCTTATAAGCCCACTGACCAAAGTTAGGCTTTACTCAAACAAAACCAAAATTGAGCCCAAGTTAAAGCTTGAACTTGGGATCTCCCCAACACACCCTAGAGCACAGAACCACACAAGCAGACTAATATTATGCAAATTCATGCAAAAATTTATATTCAGATATCCCCCTACACTACAATTCCACAAAAGTTGAAATCACAAAAATTTGGAGAGTTACAACTCTACCCCCTTAAAGAAAATTCGTCCTCGAATTTACCTGATCAGAAAAGGTAAGGATATTACTGTCGCATCGAATCCTCCGACTCCCAAGTAGCTTCCTCAGTGTTATGATTCCTCCACAGCACCTTCACCAAAGGTATAGATTTCCTACGTAGAATCTTGACGTTGCGATCCAAAATCTGAACTGGCTCCTCCTCGAACGTCAGATTTGGCCTAACCTCAATCTCCTCTACAGGCACAATGTGTGTGGGATCAGAGTGGTAACGTCTCAACATCAAAACATGGAAAAAGTCATGAATACGATCCAACTTTAGAGGTAGCTCTAATTGATATGCGACTGGCCCTACTCGTTTCAGAATCCGGTACGGCCCAATAAACTGATGGCTCAGCTTACCCTTACGACCGAACCTCAGAACCTTCTTCTATGGTAAAACCTTAAGGAAAACTATGTCCCCCACAGAGTACTCGATGTCCTTTCTCTTCAGATCAGCATAGGACTTTTGTCTATCAGAAGTCGCTTTCAGACGTTCTCGAATCAAACGGACTTTATCCTCAGTTTCTGATACCAAATCTAAACCCAGAACACGCTGCTCACCCAACTCAGTCCAGCATAAAGGAGTGTGACCATAAACTACCTCCAAAATCTATAACACACCCTCTTAACATATCCTCTAGTATCTGAATCACCCTTTCCGTCTGACCATTTTTCTGAGGATGAAATGCAGTACTGAAGTCAAGTCGCGAACCCAAAGCCTCATGGAGCTTTCCCCAAAATCGAGACCTAAAACGAGGATCCCTATCAAAAATGATCGAGACAAGTACCCCATGCAGCCTCACTATCTCAGAAATGTAAAGCTTGGCCAACTTCTGTAGAGAGAAGTCCGTCCTAATAGGAATAAAATGTGCGGTCTTGGTCAATCGGTCCACAATGACCCAAACAGAGTCCTTTTTAGTGGGTGTTAGGGGCAACCCACTAACGAAGTCCATCATTACTCGCTCCTATTTCCACATCGATATTTTCACTGGCTGTAGAAAACCTGACGGTAACTGATGCTCAGCTTTAACCTGCTGGCACGTCAAACAGCGAGCAACAAATCCTCATCATTAGGTACACAGATCCTACCTCGGAAACACATTACCCCATCACTATTTAGCCCAAAATCTATAATAGTCCCAGTCTCAACCTGACGAAATCAAATCTCGAGAGTATTCTCCTCTAACTACTTAGCTCTAATCTATTTAATCCATGTCGGCTTCACTTGTAGCTCTGCCAAAAGACTTCCGTCATCATAAAGACTCAATCGAGCGAACATTACTCTCAAATCAGTCACAACCCTACAGCTTAATGCATCGGCCACCACATTGGCCTTTCCAGGATGATACTCAATACTGCAGTCGTAGTACTTGAGTAGCTCAACCTATTGACGCTGCCTAAGATTTAACTCTTTCTGAGTGAGGAGATACTTAAGGCTCTTGTAATCAGTGTAGATCGTACACTTCTCACCGTATAGATAGTGCCTTCAAATTTTTAATTCAAAGACAACTGCTGCCAACTCCAAATCATACGTTGGATAATTAACCTCGTGAGTCTTAAGCTATCGAGATGCATAAGCAACTACCTTACCGTCTTGCATCAAGATGCAACCCAAACCCACATGTGACGCATCACTGTAAACCACGAAGTCCCTACCAGGCTTAGGCTGTATCAGAACCGGAGCCTGAGTCAAAACTGACTTGAACTTCCCGAAGCTCTCTTGTTGCGCTTTAGTCCAAACGAAAGGAACTCCTTTACTCAACAACTTAGTCAATAGAGCTGCGATAAAAAAAAACCCCTCTACAAAACGTCGGTAATACCCTACCAGTCCTAGAAAATTGTGAATTTCCAACACACTTTTCAGTTATTTCCAATCCAACACAGCCTCAATCTTACAAAGATCTACTCGAATCCCCTCAGTAGAAACTACATAACCCAAAAATGTCACTTCCCGAAGCCAGAACTCACACTTGCTGAACCTCGTATACAACTGTTTCTCACGAAGGATCTGTAGAACCACTCTTAAGCGCTCGTCGTGCTCATCCTTAGACTTAGAATACACCAAAATATCATCGATGAACACCACCACAAATTGATCCAAGTAGGGCTGAAACACACGGTTCATCAAGTCCATAAATACCGCTGGTGCATTAGTCAACCCAAAAGGCATGACTAGAAACTCGTAATGTCCATAACGAGTCCTAAATGCCGTCTTATGCACATCGGCCTCCTTTACCTGCAGCTGATGATAACCTGACCGCAGATCCACTTTGGAGAATACAGAAGCCCCTCTGAACTGATTGAATAAGTCGTCTATCCTCGGAAGTGGGTATTTATTCTTAATCGTCAACTTGTTCAATTGACGGTAGTCAATACACATCCACATTGTACCATTTTTTTCTTTATGAATAGAACAGGTGTCCTCATGGAGACACACTAAGACGAGTAAACCCACGATCCAATAGCTTTTGAATTTGAGCCTTCAGTTTTGCCAGCTTCTTTGGTGCCATTTGGTAAAGGGCGATAGACACCGGAGCTGTACCAGGAATCAACTCAATCCCAAATTCTACCTCATGACTCGAAGGCAATCCTGGTTGTTCCTCTGGAAAAACATCTAGAAAGTCCCTCACAGTACGGATGTCTTTAACCGAAGAGTCCATAAAATCAGAAATACTGATGTAGGCAAAAAATGCCTCACATCCTTTCCTCACCAGCTTCTCTGCTACCAACGCAGATGTCACATTACTCAGGTAATTCTGTCGTTCTCCAATCATGACTATTTCATTATTCTCCTTGGTCCTCAAAACAACCCTCTTTTCAGTACAATCCAGACTTGCACGATGCTTCACCAACCAATCCGTACCCAAAATTAAGTCGAACTCCCCAAACGGAAGTTCCATCAGATCAGTCAGAAATATCATTCCTTGGATATCCAATAGAATGCCCCTGAACAGTTTACTAACCCTAATAGATTGCCCCAATGGACTCACCACTGAAATCTCACTAGAAGTGCTCTCATACGATATTCCCAAAGTCTCTGACACAAAACATGCAACGTAGGAATGTGTAGAGCCTATGTCGATCAGTGCAACATAAGGTACATTAAAGATTAAGAACGTACTCGTGATGACGTCTGGAGCATCTCCATCTTTATGACGGCGTGTAGCATAGACAGGTGCAGGTTGCCTTGCCTCTGTCGGCCCAGGACCTCCGCCCGATACTCTCTGTCTTCGGCCCACACCGTTACACCCCTAGCCTGACCTAGGCCCTTAGGTGGCTGCTGAACTACCATCGACGGCTGTGCAGTCTCAGTAGCCGGAGCTTGCATCTGATTAGTCTTCAATGGATAGTCTTTAACACGATGCTCAGAAACCCCACATCTAAGACAAGCTCTAGTAGACCTCCAACACTCACCCGGATGGTGTCTATTACAAAGCTGACAAATTGCCACCCCAGCAGATGCAACAGTAGGCCCAACTCTCATGGGCCTATTAGATCTGACCTTTTTCCTAGGCCTTACCCCAGCATTCAAAGACTCTACATCCCTCTTAGCCTTCCCTCTGTCATGGTTCTGGCGCTCAGCGCCCTTAACCTCCTCTGCAATCTTGGCCTTCTCGACCAACACAGTGAACTCACACTCCCTCTATGGAGCTATCAGGACCCTCAAGTTATCCCTAAGGTCGTTGTCAAAACTGACACAACGTTCATACTAAGTCGCCACTATGCCCCGTGCATAATGGCTCAGCCTCAAGAAGTTGGCCTCATACTCGGCCACCGAACGGTCTCCCTGAGTAAGATTCAAGAACTCACGCCTCCTAGCGTTGATATAACTGACCCTTACATACTTACTCTGAAAAATCGTCTTAAACAAATCCCATGTCAGACTGTCAGGCTGAGTGCCATCCCTAACCGTCAGCCACCACTGATATGCTTCATCGCGAAGTAACGAAACAGCCCCCTTGAGCTTCTACTCGGCAGTAAAATCCAGATCATCCATAATACGCTCCATGGCCTCCATCCAATACTCAGCCTAATTAGGAGAAACTTCAGCAATTCCCCTGAATATCTCAGCCCCATTAGACCGGAGTCGTTCCGTAACCGACTCACGGCCTCTAGATCTAGCATTAGCCATAGCGACCCTCTCCAGAATTCGCAGCATGACCTGGGACAATGTGTCGTCCCCAGCTGTACGGTCCTAAGACTCAACACCAGTCTCAGGAACAGGTGACACCGGCGTCTCGCTAGTGTCCAGATTAGAGATCGTATTAGATGCAAATGACTCAACTCGAATCCCTTTACAGCCTCTAGTACCCCGTCCATGAGTACCACGTGTGTTCATTGTAATTTCAATTAATCTGTCTTAAAAATTTTATGCAAATCAATTTACAGTTTCAAAATTTGTTAACAGATATTTTATGCAGTAAAGTTTATCAAAGTATTCGGAGTCTATTATCGCAAGTCACAGTTTACTACAGTTTCAGTTTACACTACCTAGAGTGTTTCAGTAAAGTACAACCTATAGTAGTCTCATAATACATATACAATGTTTCAGACAAATACAGACAAAATTTCAGTATAAACATGCTTTCAGATAATACGTAGTAGAGTTTTAGAGAACTTACAGGATCAGTACTGGAGGCTCGATGTACCACATACTTAATCAAAGTATCTGAAAACATTCGAAAGTGTTTCTTTGGAACCCAAAATTCATAGCCAATTTTTGAACTTGACTCTGATACAACTAAATGTAACACCCCCAAACCCGGCTTAGACGCTATGGCTGAACCTGGCGGTGTCACATGTGAGTGCTTTTTAGAAAACCATAGCAAGTCAAAAATCGTTCAATTTTTTATCTTTACTTAAGTCGAGAAATCTCTAATCCAGATATTAAGTGAAAACATTTCATTAACACGAAAGCTAAAACATCATTAAGTCATAAATCAAATAATTTAACAATTTAAAATCCCAAACACATATTAATCCCAAAACATATAATTAAATAAAGCAAATAAAATGAAGTGTTATTCAAAAGTCCGTAAATGTCTACCAGTGGTCACCATAATAAATCCAAGAATAATTCGTGACCAAACACATATTAATCCCAAAACATATAATTAAATAAAGCAAATAACATGAAGTGTTATTCAAAAGTCCGTAAATGTCTACCAGTGGTCACCATCAAGCCCTCCGTCACCGATCCATCTACTGCTGAGGATTACCTGACACACAAAATAAAAAATGGGTGAGTTTTCGCAAACTCAGTGTGCACATCCCCACAACAACATGCATATAAACAGATAACAGAATACAGATATTTCGACCTTATCCATACAGATATCATATGCATAATAGATCAGATATTAAAAATATCATGCCCACCAACCCTGCACACCATTTCCGTCCAACCCATCACACCATGTGGGGATAAAATCGACCCACCCATCCCTGCATACTATATATGGAGATATAATCGACCCATCTAACCCTACACACCATAAGGTACCGCATCGCAGCACATATCATAAGTATGCAGCTTAATCGCCAGATAACGGGCTTATGAAGCCCTTCAAATACTCCATTCACTTCGTCAGACCCACCTTGATGCAACGCATCATACAAATATGACATGTTGTAATGCATACAAACAGATTATACATTTATTTACAGAACAGATCAGATAATCATGTTAAGTATATCATGCAAACACATACATAACAGAATTAAGAGTCTAGATAAGGCTTACTGACCCTACTACAGGTCATAGTCGACTCGGGCGACCCGTGCAACCTTATAGAACATTTCAAATTAAAGGGGTTCACACGCCTGCGTGCCTTACCCGTGTGGGCCAACATATCTGTGTGGGTCACACGACCCAAATTGGCCTTGCTCGTGTGGTTCACACGGCCTGGCCTAGATTCCACATGCCCGTGGGGTTCACCCATGTGACCCACACGCCCGTGTAGGCCACACGGCCTAAAAGGTCGAGCTCGTGCCTCGTACACGGCCTCGCCAGCCTCACACGCCAGTGTTCATCGCATCCGTGTGATGCGTGCATGACCTGGCTCGTCAGTGACACGCCTGTGTCTTGTGACACAGGCTACTACACGGGCAGACAACACACCCGTGTGGCATCGACAGGCCACTTTTTGACTTTTGTTGAAACTCATTTTCTACTTAATCAGAGTATACACCTGGTTCGTTTTCACTAATAATCCCACCACGAGCACTCCAAAGCCTAAAATCGATCATAGCGAATCCAAATCAGTCTCTTAAGTCAGATTATTTAAGAATAGACAAATCCTGAAACGAGAGATCTATTTACCTTCAATAAATAACAGTGATTCCTCGCTGTTAAGAGCTCAAATAATGATCCACAGACCGTAGAATATTCCCTAAAAAGTAACCAAAATCTCTTTTAAACAATCTCCAAGGAATCACTAAACTTGATAAAGCAATACTTACTGAATCAACAGAACCGCTAGCAATACGCCTAAGCTTATCGAAAAAGAACAAAACAAATGAGAAGAAAAATGGCGAAGAAGGAAAAAGAAGAAGAAAATTTCGGTAGCTAAGGCTTGAAAGAGGAAGAACAGCAGAGAAAATAGTTTTCCAAAAAGAAGGAAATAAGAAAACCCTTAATTTTTCCTAAAATCCTCAACTCATAATTTTTAATAAAACTCTACACTTAACTGAAACTTGCAGCAAAAATAATCTTATCACTACTGCAGGGAATTGAACTCCAGACCTCCAACACACCAACACACATTTTAACCATTAGACCAGCAAGCCAATTCTGTCAGGTTTTTACCATCAATTCCTTATAAGCCCACTGACCTAAAGTCAGGCTTTACTCAAACAAAACCAAAATTCAGCCCAAGTTAAAGCTTGAACTTGGGACCTTCCAAACACACCCTAGAGCAAAGAACCACACAAGCAGACTAATATTATACAAATTCATGCAAAAATTTATATTCAGATATCCCCCTACTGTAGAATTCCACAAAAGTCGAAATCACAAAAATTTGGGGCATTACAAAAGGCAATCACAAGAACTAGTCATTAGGCCTTTCATCAGTCATGCACCTCAAGTAACCTTCCAAGCAATGCTTAAAGACCTCTGTTTGGCCATCTGTTTCAAGATGAAAGGCCATGGACATGTGGAGATTTTTGCCAAGCCTCTTGAACGATTCTTGCCAAAATTTTCTAATGAATACCTTGTCCCCATCAGACACAACCGACTCAGATGTAGCATATAGATTGTATATATAAGTAAGGTATGCTTACACCATTATTAAAGCTAAGAAGGGATGAGACAATGCCACAAAATGTTCATACTTGGTCAGTTGATCTACCACCACTAATATGTTATCCTTTCTTTTTGAGTTTGCCAAACCTTTTATGAAATTCATGCTAATTGCTGCCCAGGCTTGGTCAAGTACTGGTAGAGGTTACAAGAGCCCTGATTGAGTTGCATTATTACTTTTACAACTTTGACAAGTGACACACTCTCTCACCATTTCTTGATGACATTAGATAAGCCATTCCAGTAAAGGAGTACCGCCATTTTGTGTGGAGTAGCATGGATACCTGAATGACTTCCCTCTGCCCCTCAATGGAAATACTGAAATAAGTCCTTCCTAAGAGTGCCACTAACCACTACCTTAAATTTCCTTCTGAGAACCTTACCATCCCAAGAATATATGTGATGAAATTAAGGCTGGTGCTGCACTTCCAAACAAAGTTGTATTTTATGATTAGTCAGGAAAGAAGTCTAACACCCTGGTCCACATATTAGACCAGACAGTGCTACCAATGTATTGAAATAGTTAACCCTTCGACACTTATGGCTTTCTAGACAAAGCATCAACCACGATGTTTTAAGTACCCTTTTTGTAGATGGCTACATAATTGTAACCAAGCATCTTGGCTATCCATTTTTGCCTGTAAGGAGTTATAGCTTGCCTGTTTGACAAGAACCTCAAACTTTGATGGTTAGCTCTAATGTAAAATCTCCTTCTAACCAAATAAGATTACCACTTCTTGACTGCCAATAGGACTACTAACATTTCATTTTCATAGATAGAAAGGGCTTGATGTTTGATCTCTAAGGCCTTGCTGAAAAAGGCAATCAACTTCCCTTTTTACTGTAACATTGCTCTAATTCTCTGGCCACAAGCATCGATATAGATGAAAAACTCAGTGTGGAAATCAGGTAAGACAAGCATTAGTGCCTGACAAATGACTTGCTTGGCTTGCTGAAAGGCTCCATTGGCTTCATGAGACTAATTCCATCCTACATCCTTCTTCGATTGGTAGTTAAAAGCCTAGCCAATGTGTCATAATGTCTAATGAATCTCATATAGTAACTAGATAAGCTTAAGAAGCCTCTGATTTCTTTGATAGATGTTGTTCTACGCCAAGTAAGCACTCTCCTTACTTTAGTAGCATTCATGGCCATTGACCCTCGTCAGATTATATGGCCTAAGTACTCGATCTTAATGGTGCCAAAATTACACTCGGCCTTCTTAAAATATAATTTATTTTCCCTCAAGAGTTGCAAAACCTCTTTGAGAAGTGATATATGAGATGACCAGCTCTCTAAATACACTAAAATATCGTAAAAAAAACCCAAAATTGACTTCCTTAGAAGAGGTTTGAAGACAACATTCATCAATGCTAACTAGAGGGAGCATTAGTTTTAAATGCAGCCATGTGGATATCCTTCTCCTACATCTTAATTTGGTAATAACCAGACCATAAATCTAGCTTGGAAAAGTAAGTAGCGTGCTCCAACTCCTCAAGCAACTCTTTTATGGCAGTGATTGGGGACTTATCTTTGATCGTGTACTTGATAAGTTGCTTGTAATCCACTTAGAGGCGCCAACCACCATCTTTTTTTCTTCACCATAACAATTGGAGAGGGAAAGAGATTGCAACTATCCCTGATAATACCTGCTTGTAGCATTTTTTGAATCCACCTTTCCATGTTACATTTTTAGACCGTGGGGTAACAATAAGGTTTGATTTTGACTACCATGCTCTCATCTTTAGGAGGAATTCGATAGTCCTACAAGCTATGAGGGGACAACCCCTTAGGAGTTTGAAAAACTTCTTCAAAATCTGGCAAAAGTTGTTGAAGATCCTCGCCGGATATATGAATAGTCATTCTTAAAAAGGTTTACTTGTTAAGAGTGACAAACATAGGATAGGGACCCTGACCTAGCATAGAGAAGTACTTGGATGCCTGAGGAGAAATCATAATCGGAATTGCCCCAAGTAGAATGCCCTACAAGGTGTAAGGATGTCCCTAGTGAAAAAACTGTATTGTGAGAGAGGCAAAATTCCAAACTATAGGACCCAAGGATAATAACCATTGGATCCCTAGTACTTTGATTTCCCCTATCATACCATCAAACTATATTTCCCACAATTTACTATTTCATCAAAATATTAGTTATAAAATACTAGTTAAAAAAAAACATAACAAAAATATTCAAATTCGTTTACAACACAGTATTATATATATACAAGCTTAGGTACATGTCATTTATATCAGCTATAAGTAAAATTTTCACCAACATTGTTTAAGTTGATCTTCGATTTCAAATGCTGCTGTAACTATAATGACCCAATATTTAGTGGTGTCAGAAACTCCAATTTCTAAATGCCATTTTAGTAAATTGTGTTAGTAAATATTAAATGGTATATAGATATATTAAAGTTTGGCCTAATAATTTTGTTTAAGTGATAGTTAATTAAGGTACAAGTGTAATAATCATAAAGTCAGTGGTATTGACAAAATGTAATTTCGGGATCCTGTTTTCGTAGACTGAGATCGTAAAATATTTACAAAGTTATATTATAGGTGAATTGAAATTTGGATAGGTAATTTTGATGAATTAACGATTAATTAGGGTACAGAGACTAAACTGTAAAAATAATAAAAGTTTAATCACTATGAATTTTTATTAATTAGAAATGTAATAATGACTAAAGTTGTAATTATACCACATTATAAATATAGTGGACGATAGCTTTGTTAATTTATAAAGAAAAATGTTATAAATTTTTTATTAATAATAAAATAAAATAAATATAAAATATAATGAAACATGGTGGAAAGAAAAAAAAATTCTCTTCTTCTTTCCATGCACGGAACCTCCATAAGAGAAAATGAAGAAACATTTAGCCTAGGGATTTTGAGTTTTAAGCAACATATTGGTGAGTTCAATTTAGTAATTTTTTTATATTTTTTTATGTTTTTGAGATCTTGGGATCTTAATCTAGCAAACCCATTTCTCAATTTGTTAAACTTTAAAAATTTTTAAATTTGTTATAGTTGAGAATTAAAAGTTTTAGGTGTTAAATTGATAGATTTTAAGCTTAGAAGTGAAAAGGACTAGTTTGCAAAGTTTAATTGCTAGTTTTTGAACATTGGAACTAAAGTGCATGAATTTTGAAATTAGTGTAATATTTCTATAATTATTGAGAACAGAGTGCTATATGAGGATGTAATTGAGATCAATTTCAAAATCGAAGGTCAAATTTGAAAGTTGATGGCAAATTATACTTTAGGGACTAAATTGAATAAAATATAAAACTTTAGGGGCATTTGGATAATTACATTGAACTGATTTATGCACATAATAAGATGATATAATATGTTTGGAATTGATAAATTGATTTGAATAATTATATAGATCAGAAATTGGATTAAATCGAAAATAATTGGGAAAAAGACAAAATTGTTGAATAGTCTTTAAAGTTTCAACTTTTTTGTTGATTTAACCAGGTAAGTTCATATGGTATGATTATATTTAAATTTTTCTACACTTGAATTATGGACTTGTGTATGTTTGATATTAATTTGAATTGTTTACAATTCGGTACAAAAATGATATATGGACTAAATCCTAAAGAACTGATAAATTGACTAATAAACGGAAAATGATGAATTCCAGTTTAGGATATTTAATGAACTGATATTTGATTATGGCTGATGAAATCATATTGGTATGAGTTTGACCGATTATTGAGATAGAGGATTAAATTGAATAATTTACAAAATATGTATGACCTTGTAATTGAATATGATTTGGATAACATTTGATATTATACTGTTACTAAATTAATATTTGTATCTAAAAATGATGCAGGATGGTCGAAAGGGAAAGAAAAGGCGAAAGTCGAAGAAGAGTGACGGGAGCTTTTGCTTTGTATTTCTATAACCCAAAACTAATTATACTTAATGCATATTCATGATTTATTGCATTATATAGTAGTAAGGTAAGATATTAATAGAAATTGAGTTAAATTATGTTATGTTACATGATAAATTAATGAACTAATGTTGAAATGAAAATGATGGGATATGAATTGAATTATGTGGTGAAGTTAGAAGTTGGTCACTTTACTAAATGTACATGCTTATATTTTGGGATAATTGACAGTACACTACTAATCTAAGTATTCATTCTAAAATTCTGAGTTAGGTTAAGAGGATTCTATCAATGCGATTTGGCTCTACGGCAAATTGGGTATGCATTGTGATAGTATATAATAGAACATGTACATAAATTGAGTCTTTTTGTTCAAACTATGTTATAAGCTTGTAAATATATATAGGTGTTTTTACTAAAGATATATATTACCAATGAAGTCAATTAGTAATTATGCTTGAAGGTGATTGATATAGAATGCTTGGAGTGTTTTAGTAATTGTTAGAAGGTGTATATATATATGGCATGGTATTTGAATGGTTCAATTAATATTGCAAATGGTAGGAATTGAACATAGAAATGGTGTGGCTGAATTTTAATTTGAAAGGCTTGAAAGTATGGAAATTTAGTTTGTGATTTAATAAGTTTTTGATGTGTTTTGGTGCATGATTAATGCATGTTGAATAGATTGATGTTGGTGAAAATTTCCTTTGTTTAGTTAATAGCTTGTACCGAGTAGGGTCTTTTAGGTATAAATTATGTTACATGCTAATGATGTATGGTAGCAAATTGGTAACTAAACTCATATGTGGTTGCTATGGTATAGCTTGGTTAAATGAATGGTTAAAATGGATATAAGTGCTACGTGTTTATGATTCGAGTAACGGTATAAATGAATTAACTAAAATGATTTAGGTAATGTTGATGATTTTAGTTGTTATAAACAAGAATGCTTTGGTGTTGAATGAATTGCCTGAGTAATAATTGTTAAAGCTATAAGTTAGATCAGTTAATATTTTGTAAATGCTTGTTCGACCTTGGAATAAAATTAAGCTTTTGTAAACTCGTGTAAGACCCGATAATGATTGAATATCATATTGAATGTATATTTTGATATTGATATGATTACAATTTATTATAATAAGCATAATGACAGGTCCATATAGAATGTATTAAAATGGAAAAAATTGTTTTTAGTTGCACAATTGATGTCTTTATATTGAACATATAAAGCTTAGCAACTCTAAGTTATAAGTATATGATAGATATGCGTATATCGACATACATGTTTACTTTGTGTAGAATTGTTAATGCTAATATTACATACTTAAATTATAGAAATACCACTAAGTATTTTATTGAGCGTATAGTTTGTTCTCTCTGTGCATAGGTTAGATTGATTTGAGATTTCTGAACATCGATCCCAACATCCAAACCACAATCTCAGTCTTAGCAACGTCCATTTGTTTCCAACTTTATTTACATTTGGCATGTACCTAATAGGTTAGGTTTTGTAGTAATTGAATAATATTATAATTAAATGTTGTAGGTTATTAGATACATATATAAATGAAACATAGATTTACTTTGGAATGTTTCATGAAAGTATTTTTGTTTGATTTTATCATATAAACTATATAATTTAATTATGAATTGATCATAATTGCTCTGGCAATGAATGTGACACATTGTAGCTCGGACCCAGCGATTAGGTCGAGTATAGGGTGTTACAGGAATATCCTACCAAATCTAACTACCTACGCATGGAAAATAAACAAACCATACACTAAGCAATTTTTTATGTGAAATTAACATCATTGAGCATAAAATCAACTTCATATTACAACTTATGTTCATTGTGTAACACTCCAAACAGGGCTTAGACGTTACGGTCAAATCCGGGAGTATTACAAAGAAGGGTTTTGAAACCAATGGAAACCTCAGAAAAACCACGATTAATTACTTAATCAAACGTCCAAGTGATATAAAACATTTTTGTTTATACATATACATTGCTGGAACCGTTTCAGTTGTTCCTTGAAATCAACCATTTATTTCATAGCGAAAGTTCGAAAATCATTTAAAACAAAACCAAGCTCGTTTTTCCAAAAACCATTTGTTAAAACCATTGTCTGTGTAAAGTGTTTTTGTCATCGTTTGAATTGAAGAAAAGAAAACAAAACAAGACAAAATCGAAATCCAACAGTTAAAATACAGTCCAGAGAGTCCCAAAAATTACAAACTCTCAAGAAAAACCCGATTCTAAAATTTAATCATTATTACTAAATAAAAACATATCTCGATAGAGTGGACACCGTTGAGCCTCTGTCACATCAACTAGCCTAAATTTTTGGATTACCTAAACGGAACAGACAAACAAATGTGAGTTTTCGTAAACGCAATGTGTAACCCAATAGAAGTAGACATGCAATATACACAGAAATCTCATATACAGTCAGATACATATTCGGATCTAAGTCCATGACAAATATAGATAGGAGAATCAGATAAGCAGAACATATATCCAAAGTCCTACCCCCATCCTCTACACACTATCTCCGACCATCCGATTACACCATGTTGGGTTAAAAACACTGTGACAGCCCTAAATTGACCCTAGTCGAAAAGTGGTTTCGGGACCACGAAACTGAGTCTTATAAATAATTAAAGGTCATATTCTCTGTTTATGATGTGCGTAAATGCTTGTGTGATAGTTCCATACTTTAATTTGGTCAGTGTATGTGAAATTTATTAGTAGGGACTTATGTGAGACAATTTAGAAATATGCTAGGCAAGTGTTAAAGTGGCCTATTAATATATGTGGGAAAGTGCTTGTCCTTGCATGTCAAATTAGCCAAATTAAAGCATAGTGGCCGGCCATGCTATGGGTGGAAACATGTCACAAACATGTTATGTTAGTGATGTATGTTAGGAAAAATAAAATAAGGGGCATGGTAATAAAATAATGAAAGGGAATATGATGAAAACAAAGAAAAAAAAAGCGTCCATCCTTTTCATTTCTTTTGGCCGAAAGTTCTAAGGAAGAAGGAAGGAGCTCTTGCTTCATGTTCGGCTTGGAAGAGGATTAGGAAGAGGTTCGGCCATACTTGTATCTAGGTTAAGGTAAGTTTGATGTTGTGCCATGAGATTCATGCATGTTTTTAGTTGTTAGCTTGAGTTCTAACTAGCCCATGGTTCAAATCTTTGCTATGTGAGGGAGATGATACTCGGCCATGGGTGTTGTCTTCTTGGTGGATGTTTGATGTTGTGTTGGTGAGGTATGAAGATGATAGAGTGTGTGTGAGAATTTGAAAAAGGTAGGTTTTAGCAACTTCATGAAGCAATCGGCCATGGTATATCTATAAGTATGATTTATGCTTGTTATGTTATTCATGGTTAAAATGATTCGGCTATGCTTCATGTAAAAATAAAATATACATGTGAATTCGGATATATGTTTATATTTGGTTAATGATTTATCCTTGTGAAGTATAAGTTTGTAACATGATTTGAGTTGGAAGTTATTATAATGTATTTATGCATTCGGGTATATGATGAAAATATATGAAATGGTTATAATCAACCCTATGATTCGGCTCTTGCACACATATATATATATGTTTGCACATGATGTATTGGTATGCCATTTATGGGTGTTATTAAGTATATAATTGGCCTCAACATATACATGCATACTCGGCCACATGAGAAGATTAGTGTTGCATCTATTCGGTTAGAGGCAAGCATATTGATGCCTTTATCTTGGTTTAGACAATTGGCTAAAAGGAAGTGTGGGTTAATATGTTGAGTTGATGCATGATTTCACATGTATGTGACTTTAATGTCTAATATATATATATGGGCTAAGTACCTTGGGTTCCTCTTTTCGATGCTCAAATGATTAAATCAATTTATTTGTTAAATTAAGCTCAAGAGCAAAGGGGAACTAAATCCGATAAAGGGAAGGCAAAAGTGGTCGAATAGCCATCGAAATCGTTCGACAACATCCGAGGTAAGTTTTCGAGTAACGAGACTTAGTTACCGATTTGATTAAGTCATGATGTATGAGCATAACAAATATGTGGTGATATGATGATTCTACTTGAATCATATGTTGAGTTAATTAGTCTATACGTATGACGGGTAGCCGTATGTGCATAGAGATAGTGTCATAAAGCAAATTAAACCATGCTGTTTGTATGTGGCTAGTGAGCCAAAAATAGGATCGCTTAATACGTGACGTGTGTTTGAACTCCAATTATGAAAATGAAATATAGATGTGTCATGATTTATTGATATGTGTATGAATATTTGGATGATAACCGGGCTAAGTCCCGAAGGCATCTGCGCTAGTGACTAGTTCCGGGCAAGTCCCAAAGGCATTTGTGCGAGTTACTAAATCCGGGCTAAGTCCCGAAGGCATTTGTGTGAGTTACTAAATCCAGGCTAAGTCCCGAAGGCAATTGTGCGAGTTACTCTAACCGGGCTATGTCCCGAAGGCATTTGAGCGAGTAGCTATATCCGGTTAAATTCTGAAGGTACGTGATTTGGGAATGAGCGATCTGCTGTAATACGCTCGTAAAAACTCAACAACGAGGTATGTGTTGTACATGCATTAGATTAATTGATTCCTCTTAAATAGTATTCGCTCAGTCGATTAAGGAGCTTCCGGTTTTGGTTAAGTTGATCCCTTATGTATGAATATAAGGGTTGGAAATGTGAAGTAGGATTGATTTTTGAGAATATATGTGTATATGAAATTATCCGTTTAGTTATATGAATGCTATACTTCAGTTGAGCCTAATTCCATTGCTCAAAACTTACTAAGCATTAAATGCTTACTCCGTTCTTTGAATCTCTATTTTATAGATTTTGGTTCGTCATCTATCGGACTCGGGATTATTGAAGTCGAAGTCTCCCACACTATCAAAGCCCCTTTTGGTACACTTTTGGTTGAACTTTGAAATGGCATGTATAGGACTACCCTTTTTGATGTTGGTCATGTACCTTTCGGTATTGTACAAATTTGGATAGCCATGCGAAAATGGCTTATATATATATTTGAGCATAATGTTATAATCATTTTGTATGTATATGGTTATTGAGAGGTGTGGATATGCTTGGCAATGATTGGCCATTGGAATGGTTAATCACGATCATACTTTGTGCTATATATGCTAAAGGGTTAGTTGAATCATGGAAACTATGTAATAGGTAAAGTCTACCTTAAAGGAAGATGCTGACAGCAGCAGTGGTGTGAAATTGAAAAATCACTAAAAATAGTAAGAATGGAATTAAATAGTGAATAAATTATGTAATCGAACCTTGATGAATCTACTTCCATATGGAAGAAACGAAACGGTCGTATGAGTCGTATTTTAAGAGATATTCAAGTTTTCGTGGGACAGGGCCAGAGCGATTTCTGGATCCCCTGATTTGGAAATTCATTATAAATTAACCAGAGATAATTAGAAGTCATGCCATATATGTATAGATTCCTTTTTGAGTCTAGTTTCATTATAAACAAACAGCATAAGTATTGAAGCCTTGTATAAGGAGTTATCTAAGTCGCAATGCAGGAAGGTCAGTGTAGTCGAACCCTGTAATAGTGGAGACTTTAACTAATAAAATGTACTAATTGGCTCAACCAAAAATTTTAGAAAAAAATTTGTAGATGGATATATGAGTCTAGTTTCAGGGAAAAATTATGAAACTGGTTTTCGAATTATGGAACTCAAGATATGATTTTTAAGGTGACAGTGACGCAGTTAGCCAACTGTCTGGAAATTTTTAAAATGGACTGTGAACATACATGAAATGTGTCTGTTAGCACCTCGTGGTCGCTTCCGACAACGGTCTCGGGTACGGGGTGTTACAATTTTATTGGTATCAGAGCTACGGTTTAGTCGATTCTAGGACTACCGTAATACGTTTGGGTCTAGCTATACATGCCATTTTGTGATTATTTGATAGTGTGGTGATTTCTGACAATTGAAAACGTGTTTATTTATAGTAATGGATCCCGATCCCGACCGAGCGGTAGCTGATGATCTTGAGAGTGTAGCGCCTGCTCCCGCATAAGGGACAGCTCCGGCGGACTCTCAGCCTATTGCTAGTAATTCGAATGATGAAGCTAGACAAGCTTTTTATAGCGTGATGAATGATTGGTTCAACCAATACATTCGAACTAATACGGCTGTTCCACAACCTCCATTCCCGACTAATGCCACCCCCGCACCTACAATACCTCCGGCAACTGACCAAATAAGGTCAAATAAGCCCCCAGTTGACAGAATCCGAAAACACGGGGCTACTGAATTTAAGGCTACGGATAGCGATGATGTCGAGCAAGCTGAATTTTGGTTGGACAACACTATTCGGGTACTCGATGAGCTATCTTGCACACCCGATGAGTGCCTAAAGTGTACTATCTCCTTGCTACGTGATTCTGCCTACTATTGGTGGAGTACGTTGACTTCTGTTGTGCCCAGAGAGCAAGTAACTTGGGAGTTTTTCCAAACCGAGTTTCGAAAAAAGTATATCAGTCAGAGATTTATGGATAAAAAACAGAAGGAATTTCTCGAACTTAAACAAGGTTCCATGTCGGTTACCGACTATGAACGAAAATTTGTGAGGCTTAGCCGATATGCACGAGAATGCATTTCCTCAGAAGCCGTAATGTGTAAACGTTTTGAGGATGGACTGAATGATGATATAAAGTTGTATGTTGGCATCTTGGAAATCCGAGAATTTGTGGAACTTGTCGAGCGAGCTTGCAAAGCCGAGGAGCTCAGTATGGAGAAAAGAAAAGCTGATGTGGGAGCAAAGGAGTTTCATAAGAGGTCTTCGGGGAGGCCCTTTCAACAATCATCGAAAAAGTTTAGAGATGATTTGGGCCGATCTAGAGACACTTCGGGTTTTTCTAGACGAGACCGTGATCGACCCCCTGTGAGTGCACGAGTCACTTCGGTCGCCAGTGTTGGAAATGACCATCGAGACAGAACGGAGTGTCAGTATTGTGGTAAATGGCACTCGGGGAGTTGTAGATTCCATGACCGCTCCTGTTACAAGTGCGGGTCAGCTGACCACTTTATTAGAGATTGCCCGAGATTGTCTGAACACAACGTAAATCAGAGTGGGAAGCCTGGTGCTACTACTGCTCGGGGTAGACCATCTAAGAATACGGGCAATGCTAGTGGCAGTCAGAGAGGATCTAGAGATGCTACAATCAGATCTGAGGCTCGTGCTCTTGCTAGAGCTTACGCTATACGCGCACGCGAGGATGCTTCCTCGCCAGATGTTATTACCGGTACTTTTACTCTCTTTGATACTAATGTGATTGCTTTGATTGACCCTGGTTCTACTCATTCTTATATATGTGAAACCTTAGCATCCAGTAAGACTCTACCTGTTGAGTCTACTGAGTTTGTAATTCGGGTGTCAAATCCTTTGGGTCGTTACGTGCTTGTCGACAAAGTGTGTAAGAAATCCCCCTAGTAATTCGAGGTTCATGTTTTCCGGCGGACTTGATGCTTTTGCCGTTTGATGAATTTGATGTTATTCTTGGTTTGGATTGGTTGACTGTGCATGATGCGGTTGTGAATTGCAAAAGTAAGACTATTGATTTGAGGTGCGCAAATAACGAGATAATCCGAGTTGAGTCTACTGACTTGAATAGGTTGCCAGCTGTAACATCATCAATGTTGGCTCAGAAATATGTAGGAAAAGGGTGTGAAGCATACCTTGCGTATGTACTTGATGACAAAGAGTTAGAAAAGAAGCCTGAATCTGTGCCAGTGGTTTATGAATACCCGGATGTTTTTCCCGAAGAATTACCGGGTTTACCACCTGTTCGAGAGGTAGAGTTTGGCATCGAGCTTGTACTTGGGACTACACTGATTTCAATAGCTCCGTATCGTATGGCACCAACGGAATTAAAGGAATTGAAAGCTCAGTTGCAAGAGTTGACGGATAGAGGTTTCGTTCGACCAAGTTTCTCACCTTGGGGTGCACCAGTATTGTTTGTGAAAAAGAAGGACGGAACCATGAGGTTGTGCATCGACTATCGTCAGCTGAATAGAGTGACAATAAAGAATAAATATCCATTACCAAGTATTGACGATTTGTTTGATCAACTAAAGGGAGCCTCGGTGTTTTCAAAGATAGATTTGAGATCGGGTTATTATCAGTTGCGAATTCGAGATTCGGATATACCCAAAACTGCTTTCAGAACGAGATACGGCCACTACGAGTTCTTAGTGATGCCGTTTGGGCTCACTAATGCCCCTGCGGTATTTATGGATTTAATGAATCGGATCTTCAGACAGTATTTGGACCGATTCGTAGTTGTGTTTATTGATGACATCTTGGTCTATTCAAGAGATGAGACCGAACATGCTGAGCACCTGAGATTAGTGTTGCAAATTTTACGGGATAAGCAGTTATATGCTAAGTTTAGTAAGTGTGAGTTCTGGTTAAGAGAGGTTAGCTTCTTGGGTCATGTGGTATCTGCATCGGGTATTCGAGTTGATCTGAGCAAAATTTTAGCCATACTTAACTGGAAGCCTCTGAGAAAATTACTTAGGTTCGGAGCTTTTTGGGACTTGCCGGTTACTACCGACGGTTTGTAAAAGGTTTCTCGATGATAGCCACACCAATGACGAAGCTACTTCAAAAAGATGTTAAGTTCGAATGGACGGAAAAATGTCAGAAAAGTTTCGATCAACTGAAAACTTATCTGACTGAAGCTCCAATTCTAGTGCAGCCCGAATCAGGCAAAGAGTTTGTCATTTATAGTGATGCCTCCCTACTTGGGTTGGGTTGCGTATTGATGCAAGAGGGTCGAGTTGTGGCCTATGCGTCGAGACAATTAAAGCCACATGAGAAAAATTATCCGACCCATGATCTCGAATTAGCTGCCATCGTATTCGATTTGAAAATATGGCGACATTACTTATTTGGTGAGAACTGCCATGTATTTTCGGATCACAAAAGTCTCAAATATTTTATGACTCAAAGAGACTTGAATCTGCGACAAAGGCGTTGGCTTGAGTTGTTGAAAGATTATGAACTTGTCATTGACTATCACCCGGGAAAGGCTAATGTGGTTGCGGATGCCTTAAGTCGTAAATCACTGTTTGCTTTACGAGCGATGAATGTACACTTGTCTGTTCTATCCGACAATGTGTTAGTGGCGGAATTAAAGGCCAAACCATTGTTGGTCCATCAAATTCGTGAAGCTCAGCAAGTCGATGATGAACTGGTTGCAAAACGGGCTGAATGTGTTTCGAATATGGAATCAGAGTTTCAAATTGATGATGACGATTGTTTGAGGTTCAGAATTCGGTTGTGTGTTCCAAGAAATTCAGAACTCATTTCGATGATTCTGAACGAAGCTCATTGTAGCCGAATGTCGATTCACCCGGGGAGTACGAAAATGTACAACGATCTGAGACGTCAGTTTTGGTGGCATGGTATGAAACGAGACATTTTCGATTTTGTTTCGAAGTGTTTAATATGTCAGCAAGTAAAGGCAGAACATCAAGTGCCTACGGGTTTACTCCAGCCAATCATGATACCTGAACGGAAATGGAATCGAGTCATGATGGATTTCGTATCTGGGTTGCCAGTATCAGCAAGTAAGAAAGATACGATTTGGGTTGTTGTGGATAGACTGACTAAGTCGGCTCACTTTATCCCTGTACGTACGGATTTTTCATTGGATAAACTAGCTGAATTGTATGTTTCTCAGATTGTAAGATTACACGGGGTACCGATTTCTATTGTGTCGGATAGAGATCCGAGATTCACCTCGCGATTTTGGAAGAAATTACAAGAAGCTTTGGGTACCAAGCTGCATTTTAGCACCGCTTTTCATCCACAAACCGATGGTCAATCCGAGCGGATAATTCAAATACTTGAGGATATGTTGAGATGTTGCATCCTCGAGTTTAGTGGTTCATGGGAACGGTATTTACCTTTGATTGAATTCGCTTACAACAAAAGTTTTCAATCAAGTATTAAGATGGCACCTTACGAGGCTTTGTACGGGCGTAAATGCCGTACGCCATTGTTTTGGACCGAGCTCGGTGAAAGTAAAATTTTCGAAGTGGATTTGATTAAAGATGCTGAACAGAAAGTAAAAATAATTCGTGAAAGTCTGAAGGCAGCATCAGATCGTCAGAAGTCGTATGCGGATTTAAAACGAAGAAATATTGAGTATCAGGTGGGAGACAAAGCGTTTCTTAAGGTTTCACCTTGGAAGAAGATACTCAGATTTGGCCGTAAGGGCAAATTGAGTCCGAGATTCATTGGGCCGTATGAAATCTCCGAACGAGTTGGTCCAGTTGCGTATAGATTGATTTTACCCCCTGAATTTGAAAAGATTCACGACGTCTTTCATGATTCGATGCTTCGACGTTATAGATCTGATCCATCGCACATAATTAACCCATCAGAGGTTGAAATTCAACCTGATATGAGTTATGAAGAAGAACCGATTCGTATCCTGGCTCGTGAAGTGAAAGAGTTACGAAACAAAAGGGTTCCGTTAGTGAAAGTGTTATGGCTCAAACACGGGATTGAAGAAGCTACTTGGGAAACCGAGAATGCCATGAAAGAACGATACCCAAACCTATTTACCGGTAAGATTTTCGGGGACGAAAATTTCTTATGTGGGGGAGAGTTGTGACAGCCCTAAATTGACCCTAGTCGGAAAATGGTTTCGGGACCACGAAACTGAGTCTTATAAATAATTAAAGGTCATATTCTGTGTTTATCATGTGCGTAAATGCTTGTGTGATAGTTCCATACTTTAATTTGGTCAGTGTATGTGAAATTTATTAGTAGAGACTTATGTGAGACAATTTAGAAATATGCTAGACAAGTGTTAAAGTGGCCTATTAATATATGTGGGAAAGTGCTTGTCTTTGCATGTCAAATTAGCCAAATTAAAGCATAGTGGCCGGCCATGCTATGGGTGGAAACATGTCACAAACATGTTATGTTAGTGATGTATGTTAGGAAAAATAAAATAAGGGGCATGGTAATAAAATAATGAAAGGGAATATGATGAAAACAAAGAAAAAAAAAGTGTCCATCCTTTTCATTTCTTTTGGCCGAAAGTTCTAAGGAAGAAGGAAGGAGCTCTTGCTTCATGTTCGGCTTGGAAGAGGATTAGGAAGAGGTTCGGCCATACTTGTATCTAGGTTAAGGTAAGTTTGATGTTGTGCCATGAGATTCATGCATGTTTTTAGTTGTTAGCTTGAGTTCTAACTAGCCCATGGTTTAAATCTTTGCTATGTGAGGGAGATGATACTCGGCCATGGGTGTTGTCTTCTTGGTGGATGTTTGATGTTGTGTTGGTGAGGTATGAAGATGATAGAGTGTGTGTGAGAATTTGAAAAAGGTAGGTTTTAGCAACTTCATGAAGCAATCGGCCATGGTATATCTATAAGTGTGATTTATGCTTGTTATGTTACTCATGGTTAAAATGATTCGGCTATGCTTCATGTAAAAATAAAATATACATGTGAATTCGGATATATGTTTATATTTGGTTAATGATTTATCCTTGTGAAGTATAAATTTGTAACATGATTTGAGTTGGAAGTTATTATAATGTATTTGTGCATTCGGGTATATGATGAAAATATATGAAATGGTTATAACCAACCCTATGATTCGGCTCTTGCACATATATATATGTTTGCACATGATGTATTGGTATGCCATTTATGGGTGGTATTAAGTATATAATTGGCCTCAACATATACATGCATACTCGGCCACATGAGAAGATTAGTGTTGCATGTCTTCGGTTAGAGGCAAGCATATTGATGCCTTTATCTTGGTTTAGACAATCGGCTAAAAGGGAGTGTGGGTTAATATGTTGAGTTGATGCATGATTTCACATGTATGTGACTTTAATGTCTAATGTATATATATGGGCTAAGTACCTAGAGTTCCTCTTTTTGATGCTCAAATGATTAAATTAATTTATTTGTTAAATTAAGCTCAAGAGCAAAGGGGAACTAAATCCGATAAAGGGAAGGAAAAAGTGGTCGAATAGCCATCGAAATCGTTCGACAACATCCGAGGTAAGTTTTCGAGTAACGAGACTTAGTTACCGATTTGATTAAGTCATGATGTATGAGCATAACAAATATGCGGTGATATGATGATTCTACTTGAATCATATGTTGAGTTAATTAGTCTATACGTATGACGGGTAGCCGTATGTGCATAGAGATAGTGTCATAAAGCAAATTAAACCATGCTGTTTGTATGTGGCTAGTGAGCCGAAAATGGGATCGCTTAATACGTGACGTGTGTTTGAACTCCAATTATGAAAATGAAATATAGATGTGTCATGATTTATTGATATGTGTATGAATATTTGGATGATAACCGGGCTAAGTCCCGAAGGCATCTGCGCTAGTGACTAGTTCCGGGCAAGTCCCAAAGGCATTTGTGCGAGTTACTAAATCCGGGCTAAGTCCCGAAGGCATTTGTGCGAGTTACTAAATCCGGGCTAAGTCCCGAAGGCAATTGTGCGAGTTACTCTAACCGGGCTATGTCCCGAAGGCATTTGAGCGAGTAGCTATATCCGGTTAAATTTCGAAGGTACGTGATTTGGGAATGAGCGATCTGCTGTAATACGCTCGTAAAAACTCAACAACGAGGTATGTGTTGTACATGCATTGGATTAATTGATTCCTCTTAAATAGTATTCGCTCAGTCGATTAAGGAGCTTCCGGTTTTGGTTAAGTTGATCCCTTATGTATGAATATAAGGGTTGGAAATGTGAAGTAGGACTGATTTTTGAGAATATATATGTATATGAAATTATCCGTTTAGTTATATGAATGCTATACTTCAGTTGAGCCTAATTCCATTGCTCAAAACTTACTAAGCATTAAATGCTTACTCCGTTCTTTGAATATCTGTTTTATAGATTTTGGTTCGTCAGCTATCGGACTTGGGATTATTGAAGTCGAAGTCTCCCACACTATCAAAGCCCCTTTTGGTTCACTTTTGGTTGAACTTTGAAATGGCATGTATAGGACTACCCTTTTTGATGTTGGTCATGTACCTTTCGGTATTGTACAAATTTGGATAGCCATGCGAAAATGGCTTATATATATTTGAGCATAATGTTATAATCATTTTGTATGTATATGGTTATTGAGAGGTGTGGATATGCTTGGCAATGATTGGCCATTGGAATGGTTAATCACGATCATACTTTGTGCTATATATGCTAAAGGGTTAGTTGAATCATGGAAACTATGTAATAGGTAAAGTCTACCTTAAAGGCAGATGCTGACAGCAACAGTGGTGTGAAATTGAAAAATCACTAAAAATAGTAGGAATGGAATTAAATAGTGAATAAATTATGTAATCGAACCTTGATGAATCTACTTCCATATAGAAGAAATGAAACGGTCGTATGAGTCAGATTTTAAGAGATATTCAAGTTTTCGTGGGACAGGGCCAGAGCGATTTCTGGATCCCCTGATCTGACTTTGGAAATTCATTATAAATTAACCAGAGATAATTATAAGTAATTCCATATATGTATAGATTCATTTTTGAGTCTAGTTTCATTAGAAACAAACGGCATAAGTATTGAAGCCCTGTATAAGGAGTTATCTAAGTTGCAATGCAGGAAGGTCAGTGTAGTCGAACCCTGTAACAGGGGAGACTTTAACTAATAAACTGTACTAATTGTCTCAACCAAAAATTTTAGAAAAAAATTTGTGGATGGATATATGAGTCTAGTTTCAGGGAAAAATTATGAAACTGATTTTTGAGTTTTGGAAATCAAGATATGATTTTTAAGGTTACAGTGACTCAGTTAGTCAGCTGTCTGGAAATTTTTAAAATGGACTGTGAACATACATGAAATGTGTCTGTTAGCACCTCGTGGTCGCTTCCGACAACGGTCTCGGGTACGGGGTGTTACAAACACCCACCCATCCCTATACACCATATAGTGTCGATGCGACACATGACAGATAATACGTAGTAAAGTTGCCAGAATATAGGTGAAAAGTCGCCATACAGGCCACTTCCTCCATATATCCAATTCCCACCCCAATCATAGATACAGAATACAGATACAGAAATATCAAGCTTAACATGCTCGTATACAGATAACGTCTATACTCAAACAGAACAGTCAAACATACATATCAATGTCCTACTCAAAGCAGACTACCAGAATACCATATCACATGATTTAAGGTTTCTTTAGCCCTTATCGACCCTACGGTAGGCCCACAGTCGATCAAAACGACCCATGCGATCCTAGGAAAAATTTTAGAATTATGGGCCTATACGCCCAAATTGGCCTTGCCCGTGTGGCCCACACAGCCTGGCCCAATACCCCTACGCCCGTGTGGCCCACAGAGCCACACACACACACCATCACATAGCCGTGTCTTGCACATGACCACACAATCGTTAGTCACACGGTTGTGTCTCGCACACGGCCAACCACACGATCAGTCGCACGCCCGTGTGGCGTCGACAGACCCCATTTTTGGCTTTCACCTTAACTTAATTTTTCGTGTTAAGAGTACACACCTGGTTCGATTTTGATGCGAAAGTAATCCCGAGACCTCCTAAACCTAAAAACAATATACCAAACACCGTTTTTAGCAATCTAATTACAAAATCATCAATACAAAATTGAGCAAAGCGCATACACTTACCGCTATCAAACCTGACCACGTGCACAGATTAACCCAATTGAGCGAGACCACTGTCTCACCATCTTCTCCTATACAAAACGTTTACAAAGAATTAGTTTCCTTACAACCCACACTAAGAATACAAGCGAAAATGAGAACCCAATAGCTTAGTAATACGAAACCAACTATAAGTGAAAACCTCCCACTTACCTGACCACACGAAACATCAAAATACCGAATTGCACACGATGAACAAAAAGAGGGTACAGATTGAAAAGAAAAATGACAGAAGAACGGAAGGGTAGAGAAAAGCAAAACGAACATCAGAAATTTAGAAGAGAGAGAGAGAACTGAAATTTTGAAAAAAAAAACAAAATTAAATCAAATCATATCTATCCTAACCTCCCACAAACCACTAAATCCCACTAACTCACTAACTCTTTCAGAAATTCACTTTCACCCAACCTCTATCTCATAATCGAACACAAAAATATCAACCACTAGGCTCATTCTAATATGAGTTTACTAAAGATAAAATATAACCCAACCCACCAAGGATAAGGCTAGGATAAAAAATAACCAAAATTTCCAAATATCATCTTGAACCCAAGACCTCATACACACACTCAAAATACTTAACCACTAAAGCAGATACTCATTTATGTTAGATTTTACAAAAACATACTTAAATTATTTAGGGCGTTACACATTGAGCATAAAACCATACATAATTCATTACATAAAGTACTGAACATAAGTTATTTGATAAAAAAAATTAAAGCTTAATTATAAATAACATTAGTAATATCACGATAAAAGAAAGTTCTAATAATGAGAAATTTTCATATTAGAATATTTACAATTTGAATGAAATATAATTTTTTTAAACAAATTCAAAATCACATAATTAATTTAATTCACACAATATGGAATTTTGAATAAAATCAATTTTTTTTTATTTTTCTTTCCATTTAGTCCCAATACTAAGGTTTAGACCCAGATACGGGAATCTGCCATCCTGAGTTGTTCAGCAACGACAGGCTATCAGGGTAGTCTATGACCCTCTGGAAATTGTGAGTGCCCAAGACCTTTTGGGAATTGGAGAGTTCTAAATTCTTTCATGTAACGATTTTATAGCATGCCAACTATATCCGATTTAGTCTAACTTAGTGTAACAAGGTTAAAACCAAATTTCATGATCCATTTCAATTCCATTTTCATATTATTCTCATTTCAATTTCGTTTCATGTTCAAATCACATATCGCCTAATGTAAAATTAGGCTTCCAATTCAAAAACATATTAAACATTTTCTTGTTCAACCATTTAAAATCATAATGTTCAAATTCAAATCATATCTAAGAATTTGCTAATTTAATCATTTCAAAGCATATTTTTCATATCGAAACATAATTTTGTAAATATTATTTGAATCATTCAAACTCATAAAAATAAAATTAATATAGCTAGCCATAAATATTATTTGAATCATTCAAACTCATAAAAATAAAATTAATATAGCATATTAGCACAAACTGAAGTTTCAAGCGCTTTACTCCTTTTCTTTGCCTCTCTCTCGAGATGCTCGCTTCGTTTTTATCTACAATAGTAGCAATTCAATATGAAACAATGTCATTTATCCATTATAATACTAAAACTAATAATAAAAAACTTAAATATGCATGGTTCATCAAGTTGACAACTTAAGTTTCCAAGTCCGAAATTCACATATTTTTCAACTCGAGTATTCGTTTTCAATTCTGTCTTCACTAGAATGCTCACTGCTTCACAAGCTATCATTTAGCGCCAATATTACACAAAGTGTCCAAGGTTCTCTACTTCCCCTTCACCATGGGCGAATCTACCAAGTAGACTCTCTATCCATTTTTATTTCTTTTTCACACTTCTAACAAGGTAGAATTCATCTTCTAGTCATTTCCTATCAAAAAATATACATATTTCTCTTAAATTTTCTAAGCTTCCATCAATATCCTTTAATGACAACTTTCAATATACTTGATAAATACATATATGTAAAACAAGCTTCAAAGATTCAAAATCTATGAAAATTTTGAATTTGAAGGACAATGATGAAAGAATTTTTTTTCTTCTTCACTGGAGAAATATGTTCATCTTTCTTTTACATGTATTATAATATTACTTAATAAAAAGTTATTATTTTAAATAAGATATTAAATAATTATTATTTAATAAAAATATCATTTAAAAGCTATCATGAAACCATTGATTTTTTTAAGTAATGGTAAAATTATCATCAAGCCCTTTTCATTAAAATAAAAATGGGATAGTTACACTTTATTCTCTATACTTTTCCAAGTTATTCAATTTAGTCCCTGAACTCGATACCAAATTTTTAGCCTAACCACATGCTCTGGTTAATAATTCTTTACGTTTTCATCTCTGACAATTTCCTCTATAAACAATCACAATTTTTTGTACTATTATTTATTTATAGATAACTTATTCAAGGATTTCTACCATAAATATTCTTTTTTTTTATGTGGGGATGTTACAAACTCGCATGGTATTAGGGCATTGGGAGCCTTTTATGGTATGTAAGGAAGGATAGGAGTTGTAAAGGTATCCTCCTCCTGATCATTAGGCTCAAGTTGCTCTGGAAAATCTTGAAAGTCTTTAGAATGAGGGCTTATTGTCTCTCCCTTAGCATCCAATTAAGGTTCTAAGATCAATTGGTACAATTGAGACTTCATGCACTTGTGAACATGAGTGTACTTGGTTGCACACAAAAATAAAACCATTTTCTTCTCTTATCTTTCATGCCAACCTGGGAGAGGGATTTAGGCTTAGTTTAGCAATACTTCTCAAAAGTGCTTTTAGGGTCAAAAGTGCTTTTGGAGCCATAAGCAATACTAAACAAACAACTTTTGGATTCAGAAGTGCTTTTGAAAAGCGTTTTTGACCCATAAAGCAAAAACAATTTTTTCTAACTCTTGCTTGGCAAAAGCACTTTTAGGAACAAAGGACAAGTTTAACCCTTATAAAGTATTTTATATAATATTTATATTAAGTATGTAATTACTTTCCTATTGAAATTTATTTTAAACATAAAATATTATATATTTAAATTTTTATTGGTTATATTTAAATATTTAAAATATAATTTATATAATCAAATTAAATTTTATAAATAATTAATATTAATTGCTTAAAAATATTTAAAATTTATATTTCATATATTAAAAAATTAAATTTTTTTATAATAAATTATTTTTTTATATTATTACTAATATATCATAATATTAACTAATGTGATTATTTAAATGCATATTTGTTACTTTATAATATCATATCTAAAATGGACATTTTATTTCTAAAAAACATTTTTTTGGTACTAATACTAAACACTCAAATTTTAAATCAAACTTTTCAAAAATATTTCTCAAAAATCACTTTTCCACATCACTTTTTAAAAACGCTTCTCAAAAGCATTGCTAAACTAACCCTTAGTAGGCCTTTTGTGACCATTAGTAGCTGAAGGAAGCCTACCAGAAGCCAAATTGTGGCTATTAGTTGAGGTCACCTTAGAAGTAGGGAATATGGCTGGAAATTTGGAATGACATCTTGTAACAACCTATTTTTTAGTGGTGTTGGAAACGATGGTTTCAGAACCCCATTTTCGATGTAATATTTACAATGTTAGTATAAAGATGAATTAAAGTTTAGTCCCTTAATTTTGTCAAATGGATAGTTAATTAAGCTACAATGACTAAATTGTAAAAGTTGTAAAAATTAATTGCAATGGATTTATAATTAACTGAAGGACCAATTGAGCAATTAGACCCTTTTTATTATGACAAACGGTGGTGGAGGCTAGTTGTAAGCCATTAAATTTGTTAATCATGCTAAACATCAATTTAATTAAGTTTAATTAGATTAAATTAAGATTAAGTAATTTAATTATAAGTATATAAGTAAAAATTAAAAGTTATCATCTTTTATTTTTGTTATTTTCTCCACCAAAACCACCAAAGAAACATAAAGCGGTCATTGTTAAAGCTTAAACCTTTTAGTCCATGCACGGTAAGTTCAATTTAGTCATTTTCTTGTAATTTTTATGTTTTTGATGTCCCGGGAGCTTGCTTTAACTAGCACATGTACCAATTTGTAAAACTATTAAAGTTTTCAAAAGTTTTCATTGTTGTTTTCTTGAATTTTTTGGTACTAAATTTTTACATTTTAAGCTTTTGATTGAAAAAGGACTAGTTTATAAAATTTAATTGTTAGTTTTTTAACATAAGGACTAAAGTGCGTAAATTTTGAAATGGGTGTAATATTTGTGATTTTTTTATAATAGAGGGTTATAAAATGATGTAATTGAGATCAAATTCGAAATCAAAATTCAAATTTGAAAGTTATGGCAATTTCAGTTTTAGGGACTAAATTGAATAAAATATAAAATTTCAGGACCATTTGAATAATGAAATTGAATTGACACATGCATAAAATAGGATTATATAAGATGTGGAATTGATAGATCGAATTGAATAATTATATAGATAAAGATTTGAACCAAATTAAGGATAACCGGGTAAAAGGCTAATTTAATCAGGTAAGCTCATATTGTGTGTAACACCCTCACCTGACCCAATCACCGAATCCAGATATTAAGTGTAATAGCCCGATTTTGGGCCTAATCGGAACAGTTGTAACACCCCAAACCCGGCCCAGATGTTATGGCCGGATCCGACATGTCACATCGAAGCGTTCAAAACATTTTATATTGTTGATCCAGAAAAACCTACTTAGTGTTTTAAAAGATAATTTCATTATAGGTTAAAGTGAATGGAAGCTGTGCACCAGGTAGGAAACCGGAAAAGAGGAGGTGAGTCTATCGGACTACTTAAGTACCAAGCTCCCTCCGGATCCAATCCTAGACATGCACACCGCCATTGCCACACCTTAACATCATGTATATTTCTAGGAAACCGATTTGATTAAGTCATTTTTAGGAAAAGTGATTAATTTTGGAAAATACTTTCATTGCGGAAGCTTTGCTTGTTGTCGTGTTATTTTGAAATCAATTGTTGTTTCTTTTTTTTGAAAATGCGCCCTAAAGCTATCCAATTTCAACAGTTAAAATAAGTAATACCTATCTTAGTAATACATATTAAAACCATCAAAAATAATTAAGCGGCCTTATTACATTTAAAAACCCAAACCTCAACGTAAATAATAGGATGTCCAGTTCACCAGAAGAAAACCAAACTTTCAGAACGGGTGGCCACTCCGAATTCCCTCACAGCTCCAAGCCCACTGTGGTTGGGGATTTCCTACGTGGATGAAAATAAAAGGGGTGAGTTTGGGGAACTCAGTGTGTAAGGAAAACCCATTCAAAGCCCAAGTCAGCTCAAGCCTATTGGGCCTAAGCCCATTCAGGTAACAGTGATACTGGACCAGAGCCCTTTTCAGATTACAATAAACTAGGCCTTAGCCCCTTATTCAGATAACAGTATGGCCCATAGGCCCATTTCAAATACATGCAACATCAATACATATGCAAGCCCATTTGGGGAGACTACTCAACCCACCAACCACTACACTCCACCCGTACCAGCCCTACACTCCATGTGGGGAATAGCTCAACCCACCTAGCCCAACACTCCACAGTTGCAGCCTTGCTGCTCAGTTAACAATAAATTGAGGCAAAGCCTCCAGTACGTGGACAAGCCACTTTCAGTACTTCCTCCGTCAATATCCCAATCCCATGCATCAGATAATAACAACATGGCATGCAGTAAATAACAACAGTCAAACATGCATTTAGGTCAATTTAACCCTAGGGGTATTTCGGTAATTTATCTACTAGGGGTAAAACTATAAATTTTCCACTTTTAAAGGTATTTCAGTAATTTATCTATTTTAGGGTTTTTCATGCATATTCCTACTTTTCATGTACTAACAGAATCACGTACCGAGGGTTCTTACCGAATTGGGCCCGTTGGCCCATCATTCCAATTTTGGCCCATTAAGCCCAAAAATATCGAGGGCACAAAAATCATGCACTTTGCAGTCAAAATTTTGCAGCTTACCAAAAACATTAATCGATTTACCTCACGAGCATTCGCACATTCGCAAATCTACAAAATACTTATTTTCGGCATTTCGGCTTTTCGAATTTTGCCGATCCAGACTAAGAAAGAGGGTGTTAGTTACACACCTGTTTGCGACGATATGCTAACGAGATCCACGCACGAACTGCCTACAATTGGATTACTAACACATTAATCTAACTATTCAAATACGAACTACGTATTAACCCCTTACAATATTCAGCCAACCACACCTACAGATCATAGTAAGCTTATAAGGAAACAATAAGCAACTCATTAACAAATTTTTGTCAATGTTTACCACATAATCATAATTTCACTGCAAGCTGTCTTCCTGAGCAACAGTCACTAAATTATTTATAACTGGAGCTACGAAACTCCAAATCAAGTGCCGTTAATTTTCCATGAAAATGGACTCATATATCTTCTATCCATAAAATTTTCAGAATTTTTGGTATGGCCAATCAATACCAGATTTTTCTTAAAGTTTCCCATGTTTCACTGTTTGACTAATCTGACCACTCTTCATTACAAATCAAATTTATCATTGTACAGAATTCAAAATATGTTCTCGTTTATTCCATTTGAAACTAGACTCATTAAGCTTTAATTACATAATTTATGCAGCTTCTAACTCATCTTGCACAATTTATGGTGATTTTCCAAAGTCACGTTACTGCTGCTGTCCCAAGCAGATTTATTACCAAATCACTCTTTCACACCTAACTTGCATGCTTGTTATTTAAACATGTATATCACCAATCAATCATCACATATCTATGATTTTACTTAAGTATAATCTCCATTTCATCATTTTAAAGCACAACATGTTAGCCAATTTTTCCCCTTAGCATCTAAGGCACATGCATGCTTATTTGTTTGGCTCAACTTCACTTATCTTCCATTTTTCATCAAAAGAACATGAAACAACAACCATTTCCTTCATTTTAATTCATTACTAAATGCTCACAACACAACTAAAAACCAAAATATGCTTCAAGAGTTAAGGTAGAATCAAGAAGAACTCATGAACATCAAGATAGAAGCAAACTACCATGAACTTACCTTCAATTTTCTTCCCCAAGTGACCGAACATTCAAGAGCTTTCTCCTCTCCTTTCTCTTCTCTAACTTTCGGCTATGATGAACAAAGATGGACAAAACTTTGTTCTTTTCACCCCTTTTTCTTTTAATAAAATTTCATATTTCATCAATTTAATTCTTTAATACAAAAGACATGAAATGCCCATCATGGAACATTTACCTAAACCATTATCATGGAACATTTACCTAACCCATTATCATGGAATATTTACCTAATCCATTATCATGGAACATTTACCTAACCCATTATCAATTTTTACCATGAATTATGGATATCAAGTGCTCATATTGTCTACAACAACATGATGGCTGGCCACTTCATGTAAAATGGGAGGTTTGTCATGCAAATCCTCCTATTTTGCACTCCTATTTATTTGGCCACTTCAATTTAGGCTATAGCATTTTCAAACATTTTCACATAGGTTCTATTTCATAATTTCACCCTCTTTTTCTAATGGAACAAAAATTAACTAAAATTACCGGGTTCTATCTTAAGCTTGGGCCTTCTAGAGGCCCACTAACATAATTAAACCTATGCCAACATTCACAGAATTCCCGAAAATTGGGGCGTTACAACAGTGGTTTCGGGACCACAAATCTGATTAGAAAAAAATTTATTTTTATTATATTTTTATGGCCTACAGTTTCACAGAATGATTTCGTGAAAATCTCGTTTAGAAATTTCGATGTTTGGGTACTCAAATTAGTAAAGAGGACTAAATCGTAAAAGTGTAAAACTTGAGTTCTAGAAGCTAGAGGCATTAAATAGCTATATAATTTTTAGTAGAAGTCCTTATGTGATAATTAGCCCATTAATAAGTTAGTGGAAGATATTTGTTTGGTATTTTTGAAATTTGTTTGAAAAGAAAAGGGCAAATTGGTAATTAAGTTATAAAGGCATAATAAGACAAAAATTTAAAAGCTACCAGATTTTCTTCTTTCTTCTTCAACCGTTTATGAAGAAAATGTGTAGCCATGGATGAGAAAACATTTGGCCAAGCTTCTATGGCTCATCTAGGTACGATTTTTGTCCCGTTTTTAATTATTTCTACATTTTTCGAGTCGTGGTAACTCAATTTAGCTATCTCGTACCTTCTTTTTCAAAACTGTTTGAATTTTGTAAATTTTTCCATTGATGAATATATGTGTATTTTGATGCTTGATGATGGAAAATACATCCTTGTTGTTAAATAAACGACTTTCACTAAGTGATTTTCGGTGAAAACGTCCGAAATGACCATTTTGTAAAAGTTGTAAAAATAGTATGAAAGTGTGTTTTGATGAGAATTGTAGTTTGCTATAGTTATGAAATGGTTCGGCTAGGCTTAAAGTACAAAGAAATTGAGTGCATTTCATTTTACGAGCCTAGGGGCAAAAGTGTAATTATGACAGTTTAGAGGCAAAAATGTAATTTTGCCAAAATATGATTTTTGGAGCACATTGAATAATGTGACTAATAATTAGACTAAATGTGATTTTTTAGATCAAGAAAAACAAGATTCGGACTTAGAACGAGGGAAATCAAGTGCATTTAAATGTGCACAATGTGATGTTATAGCATATTTTAATGCTTTGATAATATGTGCATTTAAATGTTTTATTACTATCATGAAAGTATGAAATGTATGATAGAAGAATAAATGACATTATGAGCAAGTGCGACGACATTGAGCTAGACAAGAAATCCCGTTTGAACCTCGAAAATAGTATAGGATACAAAAGGTAAGTCATGAGAAATAGAGTGCTCTGAACTCATGAGTTAAGTCTGAGTTCATGAGATAAGTGATATATGTAATGTGGGCCCGGGTACTGACTTTGTGTATAAACCCATGAGTAACTCGCTGAGCGAGCATATCATGTTAATGCTTTGGGGCTCGGGTACTGACTTTGTGTATAAACCTGTGAGTAGCTCAATGAGCGGGCATTACATGATAATGCTTTGGGGTCTGGGTGCTAACTTTGTGTACCCAGACCCATGAATAGCTCAAATGTGGGCAATACAAAATATGTTGTAGCTTTAGCTACATACGTTACGCGCTATGAGTTGGTTCTAGCTACGTATATGGCACTATGTACAAGTTTTCGTGTATCCATTAGTATTCCAAGTGTTCAAAGGGTAATTCAAGGAAGGATTTGATGATGGTCCCAATGAGGTATGTCATTGATGAGAACGAACTTGAGTTATGTTACAAATGAGTATAGGTATGTACAGAAACTCTATTGAATACGAAATCCATGAATGGTAAGTCCATGAGTATTGTGAAATGATGTTGTATTAATTTGGTGGACTATGATATATGTTTATAAATGCATAGATTTCTAATTTTAAAAAATTGAAGGTGTGATGAACTTAGTTATCATCATTTTTGTACTAAAACTATGTTGGACAGTAGATGTAGTCTAACTTTGAAAATCCACCAAAAATTGTGGAAATTGAATTTGAGGCTGAATAAAATATGAAATTAAATCTTATTGAGCTTAGTTTCACATAGAAACGATGTAAGAAAAATAATATTGAATTTTCGTGAGATAGAGTCAGAAAGTTTTTTGCTTCCCCTGTTCTGATTTGGGAAAATCATAAAAAATCGTAAAAAAATAATTATGGGCTATAATTTATATTCTTATAATCTTTAATTAGTCTATCTTCAAAAGAAACAAATGAGAACATCATCCGAATCCTGTATGGGGAGTTAATTAATTTTTAATGAAGAAGGGTCAGAATTGTCAAACAGCAAAAAATAGGTGCCTTTGAAGAATAAAATGTACTAATTGCATGAACGAAAAATTCTGAAAATTTTATGGTGAATAGATATGTGAGTCTAGTTTCATGTAAAATTTGTGGAAATTAATTTGGAGTTCCATATCTTAAGATATAAATAATTTAGTGACTGCGATCCGAGTAGATAGCTTAACTAGAATTTGAGCAAATAGTGGAATAATGTGCAAATATGATTGTGATACCTTGAGAACATATTATAAGAATTCTGAAAAAGCATGTAAATAAATTTCTTATTGATTTCATATGAACTTACTAAGTTTTAAGCTTACTCCCCTTCCTTTCCATCTCTTTTAGGTTTATTTAGCTAGCTCGGGTTGGAAATCACCGGAGATGCTATCACACTATCAAGCTACCATCTGGGGTATAAGTATTCTAGTACTCGAGTTTATGGCATGTATAGGAATTATCTCTTTTTTTATATTAGTCATTACTATTAGGGACAAGTGTGTTGGCCTATAATGAGTTATGATTCAATTTGAATATGCATAGACATAAATGATGGCTTATGATAATCATATGCTTAATCATATTGAAATGACATGTTATTGCATGAATGTGGTTAGTTTAAATTGCATTTATATGCTTGATAATGTGCCATGTGATGTGATATGAAATGGTGCAAGTAAGGGTGAAAAAATGGCTTGGAAAATAGCCTTGCAATCGTCCACACGGGTAGACCCACAGGCGTGTGTCTTGGCCGTATGCCCCTAAATGAATGATGACGTCATAAATAGAGAGTTTCACGGGTTAAGGACATGGACATGTCCCAAGCTACACGGGCATGTCCCAAGCCACACGGGCATGTGTAACCACACGGCCTACTCCACTCTGGCGTGTGACTCTCTAAAAAATGGGAAATTTCTTAAGTGTTGTAAAATTTCTGAAAATTCTTAGTTTAGTCCCAAATCATCTTCGATGTATGTTTTGGGCCTCGTAGGCCCGTATAAGGGACAATATGAATGTGTATGACTGGTTATAAATTGAATGAAATTTTATGGCTCGATTTTATATGAATATTTATGTTTAGGTTCGGTAATGCCTCGAACTCTATCCCGACATCAAACGCCGGTAAGGGGTGTTACATTTAGTGGTATCAGAGCTATGGTTTAGACGATTCTCAGACTAACCTAGCGTATACGAGTCTAGCTATACATGTCATATTATTACTCGTGATAGTGTGATATCTCCCGGCTCTAACGAAATTGTTCTGTTAAGGTAGAGATGACTTCCAATCGAGCTACTTTTGATAAAGGTCAAAATGATATTGAGATGATTGAAATGCGTTGATGATGAGACGAAACTTAGAAATGTACGAATAGAAGTTCATGATACGTATGTGATAATGTACGAAATGAGGTAACCATAAGTTGAAATATGGAAAAGTGAAATGAAATGAAAGCTTATATTACAATAAGCCTATTCGTGTTTGTTTGGCATTCCTGTGATGTTATGTGCCTAACGTATTTGATTGAATGAATGTGATAAGTAAATTTACTCAAGTTGATGGAATGTGTGTTTGTGAACGCTTGTTTGAATAAATACAATCAGTAAATCTGTGGGACATATATAAGTATGTTGATTTGTTTAAAGTGAATTGCATGACTGTTATAATGTTATGTTTTGATGATGAATACTAAGTCATATGTTTGTGTGTGTGTGTATATATATATATATAAGAGTCAAGTAGAGGCTTTACGACTTCACCCCTTACCAGAGTTGTAATTATGACAAAATTTCATGAGAATTATGCTGAATAAGTTCATAAGTGTAAAATTAAAGAGTTCAGTGGTGAAATAAGTAGTAAAGTATACAGAGATGAAAATAGCTTAGAAAGTGAAAATAGTTTCGGAAGAAATATCATATTGTTTTAAAGGTTATTCAGATTATGCAATGTCACGGTTAAAGAAGAAATTACTCTCGGTTATTTGATTCTATCAGGTATGAAATTTAAAGATGTGTTTACTGAAAATTTTCTCAAACAAGTTTTCGTTAGTGAATGGAATCGTACATAATATATGATGACGGAATTAGTTAGAGAAATGATATTTGAATTGTGAAGATGTCTGTGTGTAACTGTTATAGTTGAAAAAATTATGATAACCCTTTTTGAGTGTTTTGTATATATATTCATTCATTCTCTGAGGTTCATGTGAATGTTCGTTCATGAAGAAAACCTTATTGTGTGAGTACACTAACTAACTCTAATGTTAGATGAAAGCATTGTGAGTCTGTTTGAACTATAGTCGACATTTTCTTATTTCTCCAAGATTATATTCTATTATGTTGGAATAAAGACGACGGTAAAAGATTATGTGAGGATATACTTCTGCTTCTTTTGGATGTTGAATGTTGCTATGTTTCATATGTAATATCCCGAATTAGGGCCTAATCGGAATAGTGGTTTTGTGACCATAAATTCGAGATAAAAATAATTATTTTATAATTATTTTGAGGTTTATGATATGATTGCATGATTGTGTGAAAATTTCGTGATGAAATTCTATGCTTAAAGTGCTTAAATTGAAAGTAGGGACTAAATCGAATAAGTTACAAAACTTGCATTCTAGAAGTTTTTAGTATGAAATTGTTTTGGAATATTAATAAGGAGGTCTTAAATAGCAATTTGACCAATTTTAAGTTCATGGAGAAAATTAGGACATGGAAGGAATTTTTGGAAAGTTTAGTAGTAAGGGTATTTTGGTCATTTAGTTATTAAAATGAATTAAAAACAAAATTAAAAGCCAATTTTTGTCCATCTTCTTCATTAGGCAGAAATTTCAAGGGTTCTCCATAGGTAGGGTTTGTTTCAAGCTTCCAAGCTCCATAGTAAGTGATTCCAAGCCCCGTTTTTAATGATTTTTACGTTTTTGAGATCCCGGTAACTCGATAAAGCTTATGTTAGCAATAATTTAACCTAGGGTTTATATTTGGAAAAATACCCATAGGTGAAATTTGTGTATTTTGATGTTTTATGATAGAATATGAAGTTTTAAATTATGTTAGACAACTTGTACTACTCGATTTTAAGCAAAAACGAGTAAAAGGGCTTAATCGGTAAAAATACCTAATAGTCACAAGTACATGTTAGAGTGAGAATTTGATGTTGTCATAGAAGAGAAAAGTGATCAGCATGTTGTAAAACATAAGAATAAGGAATAAAGTTTAATCCCGAGCCTAGGGGCAAAAATGTAAATATGCAAAAGTTTAGGGGTAAAATTGTAATTTTGCCAAAATTTGAGTTAAGGATTAATTTGATAATGTGAGTATTAAATAAGCTAAATGTGTTATTTTAGATCAAGAAAGACGTGGAAACGACCTCAATCGAGGAAAAGAAAAGATTGTGGACTAAATTGCAAAGTCTTTGTATTTTGGTACCAAGGTAAGTTCATGTGTAAATAATGTAGCATAATGGTTATTTTTAAGTTATTGATGTTAATTATATGTTATGCTGAATTTTATTATGAAATGTATGCTTTGTGGTTAATTTCAAATAATATGTAAATTATGTGAACTACTTGTTAAATATAATTGTTACCGAGCATTGATTTCGGCATTCTACGGAAGACGGCAAGGATAAGTGTTCGAGGAAAAAGCCCGTTTGAACCTTAGGAATAGATTAGGATACAAGTGACATGTCACTAGGATGGTTGAGCATCCGAACTCGTTGAGTTGAGTCCGAGTTCACTTATGGATGCGAATGTCCGAACTCGTTGAGTTGAGTCCGAGTTCGTGAGACGTAACTAGGCATCCGAGCTTGTTGAGTTGAGTCCGAGTTCATTTATGGATGCGAACGCCCGAGCTCGTTGAGTTGAGTCCGAGTTCGCTTATGGGCGGGTTACATGATTGCTTGATTGCATATATGGCACTTATGTGCAAGTTATCCATGTATCCGAATTATATTCTGATGTGTTCAACGGGTAAAGTTCTACTCAAATGGAGGAATATTCGAGATGTAAAGAGACGTATTGGTAAGTGATGTGAAATGGATATTTTGGACAGGTATGTATTTAACCCTCGGTTTGAGTATTGATACAACCACGATAAGGTAATAAGATGATGAAAAATGATTAAAAATGTGATATGTGTTTTAGTGATACATGCTAATGTTGATTGGTATGACTGTTTGTTATGTTACTTATTATTTGCATATGAGCTTACTAAGCATTTATGTTTACTCCCTCCTTCTTACTCATTGTAGTTTTGGACAAGCCAGCTCAGGAGTCGGGATAGGTCGAAGGCTCAGTCACACTATCCGGAAGACTTTTGGTAATGGCTTGTAAATTTAAGTATGGCATGTATAGCAACATACTTTTTTTGTGTAAATGATCTTATGGTATGGTGATGGAATGGTTGAGGAAATGCTTGATAATGATAAATTATGAAAATAGTTAGTTTAGATTATATTTGATGTTAAGGAAAATTATTAAGATACTTAGTGCATAAAAACTCATAAAAGGGATGAAATTTGCCATAAACAGAATACTGCAGCAACACTGACGCGAGTTTAAAAATTTACTAAAAATCATACAAATTGAACTTGGTGATGGACTACATATCAAATTGAAGCTTATTATGTCTAGTTTCACATGAAACAAATGAAACAGGTAAAGGAATTATATGTTACAAGATATTTGAATTTTAGTAAAACAGGGTCATAGCAGTTTTTGAATCCCCTGTTCCAACTTTAGAAATTCACCATAAATTGTAAAGATATAGTCATATGGAGTTTTTATAGAGAGAAATGTGGTTCGTAGTAAACAGAGGTCAGACCAGTCAAGTCCTGAAACAGGGGTAACTTTAACTAATAAACTGTACTAATTGGCCCAACCAAAAATTCTATAAAAAAATTAGTAGATAGGTATATGAGTTTAGATTTAGGGAAAATTTACGGATCTTGATTTCGAGTTTCGTAACTCAAGATATGATTTTTCATGTGACTGTGATGCAAGTAGCTTAAAAGCTGTGAATGTAGAAATAAATAATCCAAAGTTCTAAATATGTTAAATTAAGCTTAGTAACACCTCATACTCGACTCCGGCGACGGTCTCGGGCGTGGGGGCATTACATTTAGTGGTATCAGAGCAGGTTTAGTCAGTTCTCGGACTACGTGTTGTATGTACGGATTTTGCTATACATGCCATATGTATGAATTGTGATAGTGTGACGACTTCTGACCTTTTTAAATGAATTTTTTTATATAGTAAATGGATCCCGATCCAGCTATGGCAGATGAAGTAGAGAGTAATGCGCCAGCTCCGGCTGAAGGAGCAGCGCCGATTGAAAACCCACCCCCTACTGTTGGTCAAGGAGGAGGAGAAAGGGATCGGGAAGCCTTTCTCCAAATGATGAGTGCATGGTACACTGAGTTCGTTCGTACGAACCCAAATGTACGACCTCCCCCACCTCCCCCAATTCCTCAACCTGTACCCCCGATGCCTCAAGGTATGGATATGATAAAATTTCACAGAACCCCCGTTGACAGAATTCGTAAACAAGGGGCTGAAGAATTTAAAGCAAATATTGATGATGATGCAGAGAAAGTAGAGTTCTGGCTTGAAAATTCTATCCGGGTATTTGATGAATTATCTTGTACACCTAAAGAATGTTTGAAATGTGCTACATCTTTGTTGAGAGATTCAGCCTATAATTGGTAGAAGACTTTGATTTCGGTGGTACCGAAAGAGAGGGTAACTTGGGAATTCTTTCAAGAAGAGTTTCGGAAGAAATATATTAGTGAAAGGTTTATTGATCAGAAATGTAAAGAGTTTCTTGAGCTAAAGCAAGGTAATATGACAATCTCAGAATATGAAAGAGAGTTTGTTCAATTGAGTAAGTATGCCAGGGAATATGTTCCTACAGAAGCCAAGATGTGCCGACGATTTGAAGACGGGCTCAACGAAGACATTAAAGTATTTGTCGGGATCCTTGAACTAAAAGAAATGGTAGTACTGGTTGATCGAGCTTGCAAGGCTGAAGAACTACTTAAAGAAAAGAAAAAGGTAGAGGCTGAGACTAGAAATTGGAAGAAAAGACCGATGAGTAGTTCATTTTCACAGCAACCTAGAAAGTCAAGGAATATGAATCCTCGTTCCCAAGCTTCAGCTGGACAATCATATGGGAATTATAAGAAGCAAAATGTGGGTCCTAAATCTCAGAATACTTCTGCAGCCAGTGTAGGGAACTCGAGATTTGTTAAACCCGAGTGCCAGCGGTGTGGTAGAAATCATTTTGGTCTGTGCAGAGCAAATGAATGTTTTCGATGTGGTTCTCCGGATCATTTTATTAGAGACTGCCCAGAGAGAGCTGAGAAATAAAAATTTCAGAATGTAAAAGCTAGTGGTGCAGACTCGAGGGGAAGGTATCCGAGAAAAGCTGGAAGTGAAACAAGCAGTAAGAATGTAGCCAGGGATGCACCGGTTAGACCTGAAGGAAGGACTCTGGCTAGAACTTATGCTATTAAAGCGCATGAAGATGCTTCCTCACCTGATGTGATTACCGGTACATTTTCTCTCTATAATGTTAATGTTATTGCTTTGATTGATCCCGGTTCTACTCATTCATATGTGTGCATGAAATTGGTGTCTAGTATGAATACACCTGTTGAGAACACAGAATTTATGATTAGAGTGTCGAATCTGTTAGGCAAATGTGTGACAGTTGATAAAGTATGTAAGAAATGTCCTTTAATGATTCGGGATCATTACTTTCCGGCCGACTTGATGTTGTTGCTGTTTGATGAGTTTGATGTTATTTTGGGTATGGATTGGTTGACATTGCATGATGCTAAAATAAATTGCAAAGAAAAGGTTATAGAATTAAAGTGTGAAAATGGTGAAACTCTGCGGGTTGAATCAGATAAATCAGAGGCATTGCCTAGTGTGATTTCTTCAATGTCGACTCAAAGATATCTGAGAAAGGGTTATGAAGCTTATTTGGCATATGTATTTAATACAAAAGAAGTTGAAAAGAAAGTTGAATCAATGCCGGTTGTGTGTGAATTTGCAGATGTATTTCCAGAAGAATTGCCGGGTTTGCCTCCAGTCAGGGAAGTAGAATTTGGTATTGATTTGATACCGGGAACAGCTCCGATTTCAATTTCTCTCTATAGAATGGCACCAGCAGAGTTGAAGGAATTAAAGTCGCAGTTGCAAGAGTTGACTGATAAAGGTTTTGTGAGACCGAGTTTATCACCTTGGGGTGCTCCCGTGTTATTTGTGAAAAAGAAGGATGGTTCTATGAGGTTGTGTGTTGATTATCGGCAGTTAAACAAGGTGACAATCAAAAACAAGTATCCGTTGCCAAGAATTGATGATTTGTTTGATCAGCTAAAAGGAGCGACATGGTTTTCAAAGATTGACTTGAGATCTGGGTATTACCAACTGCGGGTAAAGGAGTCGGATGTGCCTAAAACTGCTTTCAGAACAAGGTACGGTCATTATGAATTTTTAGTTATGCCATTCGGGTTGACAAATGCTCCTGCTGTGTTTATGGATTTAATGAATCGCATATTTCGGCCATACTTGGACAGATTTGTTGTGGTGTTTATAGATGATATTTTAATTTATTCAAAAGATGAGACAGAGCATGCTGAGCATTTGAGGATAGTTTTGCAAACTTTGAGAGATAAGCAGCTATATGCTAAGTTTAGTAAAAGTGAATTTTGGCTCCGGGAAGTTGGATTTTTGGGTCATATTGTTTCAGGTGATGGTATACGGGGATCCTAGTAAAATTTCAGCCATTGTTGATTGGAAACCACCGAAAAATGTAACTGAAGTTAGAAGTTTCTTGGGGCTAGCTGGGTATTATCGGCGGTTTGTAAATGGATTTTCTATAATTGCTGCTCCTATAACTAGACTACTCCGAAAGGATGTTAAATTTGAATGGACGGAAGAATGTCAACAGAGTTTTGAAGAATTGAAAAAGTTATTAACTGAAGCACCAGTGTTGGTACAACCCGAATTATGTAAAGAATTTGTGGTGTATAGTGATGCTTCTCTAAATGGTTTGGGGTGTATACTCATGCAAGAAGGAAAAGTGGTGGCTTATGCTTCGAGGCAGTTAAAACCTCATGAGAGGAATTATCCTACTCACGATTTGGAATTGGCTACAGTGGTGTTTGCTTTGAAGATCTGGCGACATTATTTGTATGGTGAAAAGTGCCGAGTATATACCGATCACAAAGGTCTTAAATACTTGATGTCACAAAAAGACTTGAATTTGAGACAGCGAAGATGGTTGGAGTTATTGAAAGATTATGAGCTTGTTATTGATTATCATCTGGGAAAAACGAATGTGGTTGCCGATGCTTTAAGTAGAAAGTTGTTGTTTTCTTTGAGAGTTATGAACACTCAGTTGAAAATGTCAGATGACGGTTCGATTCTAGCAGAGTTAAGAGCAAGACCGATGTTTTTACAAGAGATTTCTGAAACTCAGAAAAATGATCAAGATTTGCTAGCCAAAAGAAAATAGTGTGAAGCTGATACGAGATCAGATTTCAGAATTGGTGCTGATGGGTGCTTAATGTTTAAAGATCGGATTTGTGTACCGAAGAATGAGGAATTGATTCAAAAGATCCTACAGGAAGCACATAGTGGTTATTTCTCGATTCATCCGGGTAGTACGAAAATGTATAATGACTTGAAGAAAATGTATTGGTGGAATGGAATGAAAAGAGATATATCAGAGTTTGTGTCCAAATGCTTAATTTGTCAACAGGTGAAAGCTGAACACCAAGTACCTTCAAGATTACTCCAGCCTATTATGGTTCCTGAATGGAAATGGGATCGGATTACTATGGATTTTGTTTCAGGATTGCCATTGACTCCGGGAAAGAAAGATGCCATCTGGGTAATAGTTGACAGATTAACTAAGTCGGCTTATTTTATCCCGGTACGTACGGATTATTCTCTTAACAAGTTGGCTGAACTGTATATTAGAGAGATTGTTAGATTACACGGAATACCATTATCGATTATTTCAGATAGAGATCCAAGGTTTACCTCGCGGTTTTGGCAAAGGTTGCAAGACGCGTTAGATACGAAGTTAAATTTCAGTACTGCTTTTCATCCACAAACTGATGGACAATCAGAAAGAATAATTCAGATTCTTGAAGATATGCTTAGATGTTGTGTATTGAAATTTCAAGGAAGTTGGGAAAGATACTTACAGTTGGTGGAATTTGCTTACAATAATAGTTATCAGACGAGCTTGAAAATGGCACCTTATGAAGCATTATATGGTCGTAAGTGTCGAACGCCATTGTATTGGACTGAACTCAAGGAAAATCAAATTTATGGAGTTGATCTAATAAAAGAAACTGAAGAAAAAGTAAAGATAATTCGAGATTGTTTGAAAGCTGCTTCAGATAGACAGAAATCTTATGCAGACCTAAAGCGAAACGACATTGAATTTCAAGTTGGTGATAAAGTATTTTTAAAGGTGACTCCGTGGAAGAAAGTCCTTAGATTTGGACGGAAGGGCAAATTAAGTCCGCGTTTTGTTGGGCCATATGAAGTAATTGAAAAAGTTGGACCGGTAGCATATCGGCTAGCATTACCACCTGAATTAGAGAAGATTCATGATGTGTTCCACGTATCTATGTTACGTCGGTATCGTTCGGATCCTTCACATGTAGTTTCACCGACAGAAATTGAACTACAACCAGATATGACCTACGAAGAAGAACCGATTAAGATTTTAGCTGGAGAGGTCAAACAACTAATGAATAAAAATGTTGCACTTGTGAAGGTGTTGTGGCAAAGGCATGGAGTAGAAGAAGCTACATGGGAATCCGAAGAAACTATGAGAAATCAATACCCACATCTGTTTACCGGTAAGATTTTCGAGGACGAAAATCCTTAAAGGGGGGAGAGTTGTAATATCCCGAATTAGGGCCTAATCGGAATAGTGGTTTTGTGACCATAAATCCGAGATAGAAATAATTATTTTATAATTATTTTGAGGTTTATGATATGATTGCATGATTGTGTGAAAATTTCGTGATGAAATTCTATGCTTAAAGTGCTTAAATTGAAAGTAGGGACTAAATCGAATAAGTTGCAAAACTTGCATTCTAGAAGTTTTTAGTATGAAATTGTTTTGGAATATTAATAAGGAGGTCTTAAATAGAAATTTGACCAATTTTAAGTTCATGGAGAAAATTAGGACATGGAAGGAATTTTTGGAAAGTTTAGTAGTAAGGGTATTTTGGTCATTTAGTTATTAAAATGAATTAAAAACAAAATTAAAAGCCAATTTTTGTCCATCTTCTTCATTAGGCCGAAATTTCAAGGGTTCTCCATAGGTAGGGTTTGTTTCAAGCTTCCAAGCTCCATAGTAAGTGATTCCAAGCCCCGTTTTTAATGATTTTTACGTTTTTGAGATCCCGGTAACTCGATAAAGCTTATGTTAGCAATAATTTAACCTAGGGTTTATATTTGGAAAAATACCCATAGGTGAAATTTGTGTATTTTGATGTTTTATGATAGAATATGAAGTTTTAAATTATGTTAGACAACTTGTACTACTCGATTTTAAGCAAAAACGAGTAAAAGGGCTTAATCGGTAAAAATACCTAATAGTCACAAGTACATGTTAGAGTGAGAATTTGATGTTGTCATAGAAGAGAAAAGTGATCAGCATGTTGTAAAACATAAGAATAAGGAATAAAGTTTAATCCCGAGCCTAGGGGCAAAAATGTAAATATGCAAAAGTTTAGGGGTAAAATTGTAATTTTGCCAAAATTTGAGTTAAGGATTAATTTGATAATGTGAGTATTAAATAAGCTAAATGTGTTATTTTAGATCAAGAAAGACGTGGAAACGACCTCAATCGAGGAAAAGAAAAGATTGTGGACTAAATTGCAAAGTCTTTGTATTTTGGTACCAAGGTAAGTTCATGTGTAAATAATGTAGCATAATGGTTATTTTTAAGTTATTGATGTTAATTATATGTTATGCTGAATTTTATTATGAAATGTATGCTTTGTGGTTAATTTCAAATAATATGTAAATTATGTGAACTACTTGTTAAATATAATTGTTACCGAGCATTGATTTCGGCATTCTACGGAAGACGGCAAGGATAAGTGTTCGAGGAAAAAGCCCGTTTGAACCTTAGGAATAGATTAGGATACAAGTGACATGTCACTAGGATGGTTGAGCATCCGAACTCGTTGAGTTGAGTCCGAGTTCACTTATGGATGCGAATGTCCGAACTCGTTGAGTTGAGTCCGAGTTCGTGAGACGTAACTAGGCATCCGAGCTTGTTGAGTTGAGTCCGAGTTCATTTATGGATGCGAACGCCCGAGCTCGTTGAGTTGAGTCCGAGTTCGCTTATGGGCGGGTTACATGATTGCTTGATTGCATATATGGCACTTATGTGCAAGTTATCCATGTATCCGAATTATATTCTGATGTGTTCAACGGGTAAAGTTCTACTCAAATGGAGGAATATTCGAGATGTAAAGAGACGTATTGGTAAGTGATGTGAAATGGATATTTTGGACAGGTATGTATTTAACCCTCGGTTTGAGTATTGATACAACCACGATAAGGTAATAAGATGATGAAAAATGATTAAAAATGTGATATGTGTTTTTGTGATACATGCTAATGTTGATTGGTATGACTGTTTGTTATGTTACTTATTATTTGCATATGAGCTTACTAAGCATTTATGTTTACTCCCTCCTTCTTACTCATTGTAGTTTTGGACAAGCCAGCTCAGGAGTCGGGATAGGTCGAAGGCTCAGTCACACTATCCGGAAGACTTTTGGTAATGGCTTGTAAATTCAAGTATGGCATGTATAGCAACATACTTTTTTTGTGTAAATGATCTTATGGTATGGTGATGGAATGGTTGAGGAAATGCTTGATAATGATAAATTATGAAAATAGTTAGTTTAGATTATATTTGATGTTAAGGAAAATTATTAAGATACTTAGTGCATAAAAACTCATAAAAGGGATGAAATTTGCCATAAACAGAATACTGCAGCAACACTGACGCCAGTTTAAAAATTTACTAAAATCATAGAAATTGAACTTGGTGATGGACTACATATCAAATTGAAGCTTATTATGTCTAGTTTCACATGAAACAAATGAAACAGGTAAAGGAATTATATGTTACAAGATATTTGAATTTTAGTGAAACAGGGTCATAGCAGTTTCTGAATCCCCTGTTCCAACTTTAGAAATTCACCATAAATTGTAAAGATATAATTAGGTAGTGTATTTTATATTATCAGAATTCTTATTTAGTCTAGTTTCAGGAGAAATAAACCTCATAGTCATATGGAGTTTTTATAGAGATAAATGTGGTTCGTAGTAAACAGAGGTCAGACCAGTCAAGTCTTGAAACAGGGGTAACTTTAACTAATAACTGTACTAATTGGCCCAACCAAAAATTCTATAAAAAAATTAGTAGATAGGTATATGAGTCTAGATTTAGGGAAAATTTACGGATCTTGATTTCGAGTTTCTTAACTCAAGATATGATTTTTCATGTGACTGTAATGCAAGTAGCTTAAAAGCTGTGAATGTAGAAATAAATAATCCAAAGTTCTAAATATGTTAAATTAAGCTTAGTAACACCTCATACTCGACTCCGGCGACGGTCTCGGGCGTGGGGGCGTTACATCATATGTATATATATGGAAAATATGATATCTTGGTTACAATGAAATTCCAGAGCGTATAAGCACTGGTTTTCTTTTGGTTTTCTCTGGGGAATCATTCTAATCTTTATAATTATTTCCTTATGAGTTATGTTCCTAGATTTCTGTTATGACATTGTATCTGAGTTTTCTTACCTTTCTTATGATGTGGATTATCTGACATGGTTCATCTTTAAAGCATGTTCCTTGGTCAGTATGACTATGTTTATTATGATGGTATTTCTGGATTTGATCATAGAATCGTGGTGATTATGTTATCTAGATTTTTCTGCTTTTCGTGTAAAGAATTGCCATCAAAAAAATTATAAACGATGAAAGCATAACCTCAAATTTTATGGTGGTTTCCAAGTAAGTTGACTACGACTACTGAGCTAAATTGGATGTTTTGCCTCCATGAGCTAATGTGATTGCAAAGATTTTGATTTGTATGTTGAGAGAAATTTGAAAGATTGTGTACTTGAGTTGTTTCTCTTAGCATGAAAAAAAAAGTATTTTAATATGTCATTTTGCGGTAATTAAAATTAACTTTGTGGTTCATATCAGAGTAAATTGATTTGTTGAGACGTGATTTGAGCTATGTGTATTTGAGCGGGCCTTTCAGTTAAGGGAGTAAATTCTATGCATTCACGAGTATAAACAGACAAATAATTTGAATGAAGAATTTATATTCTTGAAAGAATGATACAGAGACATATTGGTTAGATTTCTCTTAATTGAAAGATGATGTTATGAGCTAAGTTGTTCTGATTTATAAAGTGACTATATATGTGGAGTTTGGATCATTTGACGCATGTCAACAAATTTGAAAATAGTTGAAGGTATTATTAATCGAAATTCTAGTTTGGAGTTCGGTTTGAATTAAATGAGGAATTTATGATTTTCGGTGATGCACTATTGTACGTATTGAAATGTGTTTAATATGATAATATAAAGTGATGATTGATGCTTTCAGATGGTTAAAGTCACATTTAAAGAATTTGTCCAACGGGTGATTGTAAGTCAGTTGTTTTTATGTTTGTATTGAGAATTTGATGAAATAGTTAGTCGATGAAGAATGTTATATGCTTTCTAATTTTAAGAGTTAAAGTATTTAATGTTAAAGAGAGATCTGAGATTAAGACAGTATTGAGGACTTGAACTATTGAAAGACTGTGAGCAGTTGCAGATGCCAGAATGGAAAATCTTAGTTTATTTTTGTGAGTACTAGTACACGACTAATCTTATTGATGATGGTCTGATTTTAGCTAGTTAAAAGCTAAAGTAATATTTTCTCTACAATGTTTGAGAAGCTTATAAATGTGTTAATGAGTGATGATCTAAACGAGTTCAGAGTGAGTCGACTTTTGATTTTGATTTCTGTTATTATTCTTCTGAGATAAAATTTGTGTATAGAAAAATCCAGTGATTATGTGGAAATTTTGTACGGAACTCAACAGTAACTCTTTTGTTCACCCAGGGAATAAAAATGTACAGTTATATGCAGTGGATGTCCTGATGATTAGGTATGTGACATGATATTTTTTTTTGAGCTGTGTTCATATATCGATTTTTCAGCAAGTAAGCCGAATATCAAGAGCATTCAGGATTATGACAGTCGGTGATAGTACTGGAATGTTATGAGATAAAGCTATTACAGATTTTGTATCGGGATTATCTTTATCCCCAAAAAGGAAAGATGTTATTTGAATTGTAATTTATCGATGATGGAAATCGATATGATCATTTCGAAAGATACAGATTTCTTATTTGATAGATTAGCCAAATTATAAAATTTTGAGATTATTCGATTATGCAGAGTAACCGTTCCTATTAATTCGGATAGAGATACGAGGGTTACATCACCATTATCATAAAAGCAATGGGAAACTCTGAGTACGTAGTTGCATTTTGGCACTGTGGTTCGTCTTTAGTTGATGGTGAGTTTGAGAAAGTAAATCGGATCTTTGATGATATGCTTCGATATTATGCGTTAAAGTTCAAAGGTGTTTGAAAAGAAGTATAAGAAGTTGATTGGATTTGTGATTCTGAGAAATTGTGAAAGTGATTCATGAGAGTTGAAAGCAAATTCTTTTGGTAAGATTTTCGGGGATGAAAATCCCTAAGGGGGGAGAGTTGTAATAGCCCAATTTTGGGCCTAGTCGGAACAGTGGTTTCAAGACCACAAATCTGACTAGGGAAAAATATTTATTTTATTATATTTTTATGGCCTACAGTTTCACGGAATGATTTCGTGAAAATCTCGTTTGAAAATTTCGATGTTCGGGTACTCAAAAAAGTAAAAAGGACTAAATCGTAAAAAAATACAAAACTTGAGTTCTAGAAGCTAGAGGTATTAAATAGCTATAGAATTTTTAGTAGAAGTCCTTATGTGATAGTTAGCCCATTAATAAGTTAGTGAAAGATATTTGTTTGGTATTTTTGAAATTTGTTAGAAAAAAAAGGGCAAATTGGTAATTAAGTTAAGAAAGGCATAATAAGACAAAAATTTACAAGCTATCATCTTTTCTTCTTTCTTCTTCAACCATATACGAAGAAAATGGACAGCCATGGATGAGTAAACATTCAGACAAGCTTTTATGGCTCATCTAGGTACGGTTTTTGTCCCGTTTTTTAATTATTTCTATATTTTTAGAGTTGTGGTAACTCAATTTAGCTATCTCGTACCTTCGTTTTCAAAACTGTTAAAGTTTGTAACTTTTTTCATTGATGAATATATGTGTATTTTGATGCTTGATGATGGAAACTGCATCTTTGTTGTTAAATAAACGACTTTTACTAAGTGATTTTCGGTGAAAACGTTCGAAACGACTATTTTGTAAAAGTTGTAAAAATGGTATGAAAGTGTGTTTTGATGAGAATTGTAGTTTGCTATAGTTATGAAAATGGTTCGGCTAGACTTAAAGTAAAAAAAATTGAGTGCATTTTATTTTACGAGACTAGGGGTAAAAGTGTAATTATGACAAAGTTTAGGGGCAAAAATGTAATTTTACCAAAATATTATTTTTGGATCACATTGAATAATATGACTAATAATTAGACTAAATGTGATATTTTAGTCAAGAAAAACATGATTCGGACTTAGAACGAGGGAAATAAAAGAATATGACAATTATGTCCAATTGCCAATTTTGTGTTAAGGTAAGTTCGTATGATTATAATAATGCAATGTTATAATTGAATATTAAATGCTTTATTGTTATTATTATATTAATTTTATGATTGATTATACGGATATTCTTGATGAAGATTAGACAAGTAAGTACATAAGCAAATAATGTGATGTTGTAGCATATTTTAATAATTTGATAATATGTGCATTTAAATGTTTTATTACTATCATGAAAGTATGAAATGTATGATGGAAGGATAAATGACATTATGAGCAAGTGCGACGACATTGAGCTAGACAAGAAATCTCGTTTGAACCTCGGAAATAGTAGGTAAGTCATGAGAAATTGAGTGGTCTGAACTCATGAGTTGAGTCTGAGTTCATGAGATAAGTGATATATGTAATGTGGGTCTGGGTACTGACTTTGTGTATAAACCTGTGAGTAACTCGCTGAGCAAGCATATCATGTTAATGCTTTGGGGTCCAGGTACTGACTTTGTGTATAAACCCGTGAGTAGCTCAATGAGCAGGCATTACATGATAATGCTTTGGGGTCCGAGTGCTGACTTTGTGTACAAATCCGTGAGTAGCTCAAATGCGGGCAATACACAATAAGTGGTAGCTTTAGCTACATACGTTACGCGATATGAGTTGGTTCTAGCTGCGTATATGGCACCATGTGCAAGTTTCCGTGTATCTATTAGTATTCCGAGTGTTCAACGGGTAATTCAAGGAAGGATTTGATGATGGTCCCAATGAGGTATGTCATTGATGAGAACGAACTTGAGTTATGTTACAAATGAGTATAGGTATGTACAGAAACTCAATTGAATATGAAATCCATGAATAGTAAGTCTATGAGTATTGTGAAATGATGTTGTATTAATTTGATAGACTATGATATATGTTCATAAATGCATAGATTTCTAATTTAAAAGAAATGAAGGTGTGATGAACTTAGTTATCATGATTTTTTTATTAAAACTGTTTAAATGCACATATTATCAAAGCATTAAAATATGCTACAACATCGCTTTATTTGCTTATGTACTTACTTGTCAAATCTTCATCAAGAATATCCGTATAATCAATCATACAATTTATATAATAATAACAATAAAGCATTTAATATTCAATTATAACATTGCATTATTATAATCATACGAATTTACCTTGACACAAAATCGGTAATTGGACATAATCTTCATATTCTTTGATTTCCCTCGTTCTAAGTTCGAATCTTGTTTTTCTTGATCTAAAATATCACATTTAGCCTAATTATTAGTCACATTATTCAATGTGATCCAAAAATTATATTTTGGAAAAATTACATTTTTACCCCTAAACTTTGTCATAATTACACTTTTGCCCCTAGGCTCGTAAAATGAAATGCAGTCAATTTATTTGTACTTTAAGCCTAGCTGAACCATTTTCTTAACTATAGCAAACTACAATTCTCATCAAAACACATTTTCATACCATTTTTACAACTTTTATAAAATGGTCGTTTCGGACGTTTTTACCGAAAATCACTTAGTAAAAGTTGTTTATTTAACAACAAGGATGCATTTTCCATCATCAAGTATCAAAATACACATATATTCATCAATGGAAAAATTTACAAACTTTAACAATGTAACGCCCCAAAAATTGGGCCTAGAAGAGTTGGGCTTTGAGTCTGGGATTCGGATAGAAGAAAACCTGAATATTGAGAAGTTTTAAATATTACTAGTGTTCAAAAAATATATATATTGATAAAATATTTATGTTATTACTAATATTTTAATTTTTATGAAAATTATTATCATTATAATTATTAGATACAAATATATTTATAAAATTATTGTTGTTAATTTAGTGTTTAAATTAACATATTATTAGAAAATTTTACTGTATCTATTTTTATTGATTTATGGAAATTATAATTATTATTATTAGGAAAAATATATATATATTATCGTATTTGAAATTTTCATTATTATGGTTATTATTATTATTATTATTATTTTAGTTTTTAAATAAATTTAGAAGTATTTAAAGTATGGGAAAAATTCGATCCAAGACTCTAGCAAAAATAATTATTTTTGTTTCTTTAGGGGATCTGGGCATTAAGGTTTATTAATAAGTTGGGCTAAAATGGGACATAAGAAGGAGTCAGGCCTAGTGGTTAAGCGTGTTAAGCAGTAGGAAAGGAGCAGGGGTTCTATTCCCTGTGTGTGCAATTGTGTGTTTTTATTTTAGAAAAACCAAGGGCTGTCGCAAGTAAGCCTTATTAATTGTTCAGGTTCATGTCAGAAGCAAGTATCTGGCCCAGTGGCAAAGCACGCTAGGAGGGCGTGGGAAGTGCCTGGGTTCAAGGCACGGCGCGCGCAAATTGGGTTTTTTTTTAGTATACAGGTTGCGGTTGGAATAGGCCTTAAAAGAAGTTACGAATGGAGTTTGACACAAGGAGAGCCTGTGGCGCAGTGACAAGCAACGTGTGTGTGTTAAAGAGGTCGCAGGTATTGTTCTTCCGGAGAGACTGCATTTCTTCATCCATGGCGTATTTCCATTTGTCACTTTCTAAGCTTTGCATTGCTTCTTGATAAGTGACAGGAATATCATTATCAACAACGGGAAGGGCGTAGGCCACCATATCAGTAAATCAAGCAGGTTTACGAATTTCTCTCCGTGGCCTTGCAACTGTAACTGGTTCTGGTGTACTTAACAGTTCTTGGGTCAGAACCTCTTCAACCTCTAATTCCTCCATTGTGGCTGGAGAATTAGACTTATTAACTGGGCAAATCCTCATCTGCTCAAACTCTACCTATTTTGGAGTACACTCCACCTGCTGTGGAGTATCGCTCGTCTGAATATCTTTATCTGCTACCTTTTTCAATGTGGCAGATTTATCAAAGGTAACATCTCTGTTACAGATCATTTTCTTTGTGCTTAAGCACCAAAGACGAAATCCCTTCACTCTAGAAGTGATTCCCATAAAAAGAGCTTTCTTTGCCCTCGGATCTAACTTTGACTTCTTCACATGGTAATATGCAGTGGATCCAAACATATGTAAGGAATCATAATCTGTAGCTGGTTTTCTAAACCATACCTCGAAAGGAGTTTTTCTTTCTAATGCAGATGATGGCAAACGATTAACAAGATGGCCAGCGTATGTCATAGATTCAGCCCAAAATTGCTTGCCCAACCCAGCATTGGACAACATACATCGAACTTTCTCCAGCAATGTTCGATTCATACGCTCTGTCACTCCATTCTGCTGTGGTGTATCCCTAACTGTGAAGTGTCGAACAATACCATACTCTTGGCACACATTGAAGAACGGATCACTTTTATATTCCCCTCCATTGTCCGTCCTAAACCGCTTGATTTTCTTGCCAGTCTGGTTTTCGATCATAGTTTTCCATTTAAGAAAAAACTCCAAGCACTTCATCCTTAGTTCTCATGGTATACACCTAAACTCTTCTGGAAAAGTTATCAAAAAAAGTAACAAAGTAGTGTTTTCCTCCCAACGAAGGTGTTTTGGAAGGCCCCCACACATCTGAGTGAACATATTCCAAAATACCTTTTGTATTATGGATAGCAGTGCCGAATTTCACTCTCTTTTGTTTTCCTAGAACACAATGCTCGTAAAATTTTAATTTGCAAGCCTTTGCACCTTTCAACAATCCTTGCTTTGCCAGAATTTGCAAGGATTTTTCGCTGGCATTTCCTTTTTATTTCGCAAGTAACCGGAGCTTCAGTAGGTAAGGTTTATAATTAATTGTAACCATATATTACTAAAGGAGAAGCGTGGTGCAGTGGCCGGCAGCTCAGCTGTGGGCGCATGGGCAGAAGAGGTCTGGAGTTCGAGCCTCATCTCGCGCAGGAGTGGCTGGGTTTTTGCTGCACGCATGGGGAAGGAGTTGGAGTCTGACCAGGACTCCTAGCAGCGTGCTAAAGCGGTGCAAGCAGGTGGATAAGGCTCTGCTCTGATCGGTTGGGGAGTTTGAATGAAATTCAAACTCCAAACTTGGCCAAAAATCAAGGAGCAAATTAGAGAATTGAAATTTAAAAAGAATTCCTATGCCGAAATGCACTCATTCGGCCATAGCTAAAAGGAGCATATTTTAGGCCTTTAGGATTTATTTTTTTTTCTTCTATTTTTTATTCTTTTCTATCCTTCTCTCATCTCTTCCCCTCTTCTCTTTTCTTTCTCCTCTTAATTCTCATTCTATCTTTTTGCCGAACCTAAATCCTTCATATTCTTCTTTTTTTCTCTCTTAAATCCTCAACAAACTGGTTAGCCGAATTTCCATTGAAGCCAAACCTCGTATCTTTTCTTTCAAAACTGAAATCTTACTACTTTGAGGTACTACAAAGGCCGAACCCTTGGTTGAGTATTTTTCCCTTCTTGTGCGGTAGTTGGATCTACAATCGATTGGGAGTAGTGTCATAACAATATAGGTAAACGCTCGAATCTTTCTTTCGTTATTCGTGAATTAAGGTAAAAGCCGAAAAACCCCTATATGCAAAGGGTGCCTGTTGATTGTACTCAAAAGGTTTAGTGGTGATATCTGATTTGTTTTCCTATAGTGTGGATTAAAGGCTACTAATCGAAGGCTTGGATATTTGGAACGACCAGAAATAGATCTAGTCCATTTTTTTCGGCAAAGGTAAGAACACTAGTGCCTAAAGTGTTAATGGTCGATTTTTAGTAAGGAGTTTTGCAGATAAGTTGCTATGGATTCATAGTTAACGTATTAGTAATTGATTGTAGGCAGTTCGTGTGTGGAACTCGTCAGCGTTTCGTCACAAACAGGTGTGTAAACGACACCCACTCATAGACTAGATCGGTAAAAGCCGAAAAGCCGAAAAGCTGGCATTTATGAACTTGCGAGCGTGCGAGCGCTTGTGAGGTGGTTTGGTTGTTAATTTTGATAATCGCAAGCAGTATGATTGCAGAGTGCGTAATTTCATGCACTTCGGTATATTTGGGCTTAATGAGCCGAAAGTAGGTTAATGGGCCAACGGGAACGATTCGGTAAAAACGCTCGGTAAGTGCTTCTGTTAATGTGTTAATGGTTAGAATATGTATGTAAACTCTAGAATAGTAAATTTTATTAAACTACCCCTAAGTATGAAAATTACCGTTTTACCCCTAGGTGCTAAATGACCGTTATACCCCTAGGGTTAATTTTGACTGAAATACATGATATTCTGATTCTGTTTGTTATATGCCATGACATGTATATCTGTTGCATTGGGTTGGGTTTTGTTATGGAGGAAGAACCCGTTCTGGTGGCTGTGCCACATATTCTAATATAAGCAGCTTTGCTGCGGATTATAGTTAGTGCCGCAATCGGTGCTAACACTGTAAGTGTAGGGATGGCGTGGGTGATTTATTCCCCACAGGAAGTGTAGGGATGGACGGAGGCAAGTGTAGGGTTGGATGGGGTTATCATGCATTAATCATATGAGGCTATTTTGTTATGGGCCAACTGTATTGAAATGGGTCCAACTGTGTTGATATGGGCTAGGCCCAGTATACTCTGTTACTGTAAGGGGCTATGGCCCAGATTAATACTGATATGGGCTAAGGCCCAGTTAACACTAAATTCTGAATAGGGCTTAGGCTCAGTAAAGCTTGAACTGATTTGGGCTCTGGTTGGGATACTTTACACACTGAGTTTTCCAAACTCACCCCCCCTTTTTCCCATCTTTGTAGGTGAGCCTTAGATCGATGGACTTGGAGCTGGGCGGGATTCAGAGTGGCCACGAAGATTAAGTTTTTTTTTCTTTAAAATAAGTTTTGCATTTATTATTTCAATTATTTTTATTCTGGTTAAAGTTGTAATAAGGCCGCTCTTTTTATTATTTTTAATATTTTGGGTTATTAAATTGGTTAGCTCTAGGGCACGTTTTATAAAATTACTTATTTTCAAAATATCACGATTTTCGAGCAAAGCTTCCGCAACGTAAATGTTTTCAAAGGAAATAAATATTTTAAATAGACTTAAACTTAATTTGTTGTTCGTGGACAAGTAATAAGCTTAAAGTGTGGCAATGGATGCATGCATGTCTAGGATTGGATCATGGAAGAGCTAGGTACTTAAGCAGTCTAATTGACTCACCTCCTCTTTTCTTGAATCCTACCTAGTGCGTAGTATCCATTCACTTTAAGCCATGACAAAGAAGGTTTGATTTTTTTCGATACTCAACTGTTTTTTTTAAATAACATGTTTCTGCCACTACAAAGGTTTACAAGTTTTCAAAGTTTCCCATAAGATTTTACAAGGTTGTTAACAATGCTTTGATTATTACAATGAATCACATGTTGGAAAAAAAATAAGGCTAAGGTTTTATTCAAGTTTAAACGGTAAAAGTTTCTAAACATCAAGAAGGGTTTTCAATGAAAACATGGTTTTCGAAAAACACTTCAATGTGACACGCCGGATTCGGTCGTAACTTTTGGGCCGGGTTTGGGGTGTTACAAACAGTTTTGAAAACGAAGGTATGAGATAGCTAAATTGGGTTACCATGACTCGAAAAATGTAGAAATAATTAAATGAGCCATAAAAGCTTGGCCGAATGTTTTCTCATCCATGGATGCCCATTTTTTTCATAAACGGTTGAAGAAGAAAGAAGAAAAGATGATATCTTTTAATTTTTTGTCTTATTATGCCTTTATTAACTTAATTACCAATTTGCCTTTTTCTTTTCTAACAAATTTCAAAAATACCAAAAAATATCTTCCACTAACTTATTAATGGGCTAATTATCACATAAGGACTTCTAATAAAAATTCTATAGTTATTTAATACCTCTAGCTTCTAGAACTCAAGTTTTGCACTTTTTACGATTTAGTCCTTTTTACTAATTTGAGTACCCGAACATCAAAATTTTCAAACGAGATTTTCACGAAACCATTCCGTGAAACTGTAGGCCATAAAATATAATAAAAATAATTTTTTTCCTAGTCGAATTTGTGGTCCCGAAACTACTATTCTGACGAGGCCCAAAATCAGGTTGTTACATAGAGTGCCACAAATGGACCTGTTTGGGCTAAACACAAATTTTAAACTTAACCTTTTTGAGGATTAACTTTATTAAGTAATAATAAATACTTCTTATATCAAAAACCTTAACTTCAAATAAAAGTTTACTATCTCAAACTTCTGATTTCTTTGTCATTATATATGTAAATACGATGAATCTCATTCCTTTTAGGGAATTAACTTAAAAGAAAATAAATTATTCTAACTCCTTGCTTATTTAGCATTCACGCATTATCTAGAGTGTCAGACTCCTATTCGACTTCCACAACTTTTCATTGGCAGGTTAATCGTTGATCGATCATTACTTGGTTGAGCTTGTGACCCTTCAATCAATTTTGGTGGATCCTGGATGATCTATTTTCCTTGAGGATTATCATTTTTCCATTCAATATTACCTTTTTTTTCATTGTTCTCCATACTTCTTATCATCAATATTCATCCAAATTTATCCTTACCTAACATCCTATTATAGTTCTAGCGGGTCATCTGATGTTCTACTTATAAGGCCTACAAGAAAAGACCCACGCCAAACTAGAAATCTAACCTATGTATTTCATTCTTCTACTTCTACCCTACACTTGGTAGAAATATTGGTTGGATTTCTTTCTTGAAATCCGCTCTATTTGTGATACATTACTTTTATGGCGTAAAAAGTCCATTTGTATTGGACCATTTAGACTTATAGTTTCCAGTAGACTTTATCTGAATAATCATTCTAGTTCCTAGTCTCCCTTATATAATAGTTCCCTATGGAACTTTTCCTTAGCAGATATATTCGCCAAAGATTTTCCTTAGAGAGGTATAGTCTTGACAAACATATCTAGCAATTGGATTATCTTTTTCTATCAATGGGTTTTAGCTAACAACTTTTTACCGATTTAATAATCTGAAGTACATACAATCAAACCTTCTTGCACAAAAAATGATTTCAACAAACCTCGCTTCGAAAGTGATTTTTTTGTAACCTTCTAAGGTATTCCTCTAGCATACAAAGTTTTTTTAAGCCTTTATTGGCAGTTTTCAATGGTGGATCCTTATCCGTGATCCTCAGTTAATTTCTTTTTTGTTTACTTATATACAAGGAATTATTAGCATTTCATTCCCATAACTGATTTTAACTGGGTTAACAGCCTATGCATTACTGACCTTTTGCCTACTGTTTCGACAGGCCCTTCATATCTCTATTATTTTGCCCTTTTTCGACTGATACCTCAAACCCGCTGACTAGCTTTCAATTTTCAACACTTGTATTATTCCTTATTTGTATGATATTTTCATGATTACTGCCATGTAAGCTAGATCTACCATGGGAGAAAAGACCATGGCCTTTTTTGGAGGAAACCTTGGAGGAGGACCACCCAAAATCCCTTATCCCTTATCCTGAGCAGATCTAGTGGCTGTCACAAAAGGTAGGTAACCTAGGTATTGCTAGAACAAGGTTCGAAACTCTGCCTTTATCTATCCTCTGAACTCATCTCTAAGCTCTTTCAAGTGAGAATCAAGTTTGATATCCGATTGATAGAGCTTCATTTGAAGCTGTAACAGCCCGTTTTTTAGTCAAATTAGAACAGTGGTTTCGGGACCACAAATTCAGTGTCAAAATATTATTTTATTATTTTATTAAATTTTACAGCATGATAGAATTATTGTGTGAAAGTTTCGTAAAGAAATTTTACAGTTTGAATGCTTAATTCGGTAAAAGGACTAAATCGCATAAAATGAAAAAGTTACAGTCTACTTGTTAAAGGTGTTTAATTGCTATGATTTAGTAAATCAAAGGTCATTATAATGTTATTAGTCCATGATTAGTGTAAGTGGACAATTATGGTCATCCATTAGATGTTTTTACATGTTTATTATAAAGGGTATTTTGGTAAATTAGAAATTAAGTTATAATTTAATAAAATAAAGCCAAATTAATTTCATTCATATTTGTTAACAACCGAAAATAGAAAAGAGAATAAGGTTTTAAATTTTTCATCATTTTGACACACTATTAGCTTGATTAAGGTACAGTTTTAGCTTGGTTTTTTATGATTTCTATGTTTTTGTAATCATTGAAGCTTAATCTAGCTAGTCCGTATCTTTTATTTCGACATTTTTAAAGATTTTGAGAGTTTCCATTATTTAATCTATGAGTTCTTTGATGTTTCATGATAGATTATGAAAGCTTGATGATAGTTTTACATGTTTTATTAAGTGATTTTTGATGAAAATGCATAATAGGGATTAAATTGTGAAATGTGCAAATTGAGGGGTTGAAATGTGAAATAAATGAAATTTTTGGGCTGCTAGGGACTTATGTGTAATTCGGCCAAGTTTTGGTTTAAAGAAATTATGTGAATTTTATATATTTGTGAAATAGATACTAAATTGATTAAATTCGTAAGTTTAAGGGCTAATGTGTAAAAATGCCCAAATGTGTATTTTTGGACTAAATTGAAAGAATATATGATTGAATAAGTCAATTTTGAATTCATATAGATTAAGAAAGAAAGAATTTAGATTTAGATGGAGGGAAAAGTAAGATTATAGAGTAGTCTACCCGATACGTTAATTCTGAATACGAGGTAAGTTCGTATAATTGAACTTAACTGTGTATCTATTTAGTTGATGGATGAAATTGAGATAGTAGTTATTTTATTGGATAAATTTGAAATATTAAAGGAAATGTATGAATTGAGTAAGACAAGTTACCAAATAAGACCATAGCTGGACTATGGCAATCAGATAATAAGACCATAACCGGGTTATGGCATGTGGATAAAAGACCACGGCAGGGCTTGGCAATGTGTGTGTAAGACCATAGTTGGACTATGGCATTGGAAAATCGATGAATTTGTATTGTTAGTATTGGTAAACCAGAGCGGTTTAATAAGAGTAATGATGAGAAATAGAAATGTATCGGTACAGGTATATTCAAGTATCGAGTTAAATAAAGTTGAGAACTCACTAATCATAATAGGGATAAATTCTATGATAGCTCATGATTTGATGCTTTGAATGTTTATGATATTATCCATTTTGAATTGCTAATGAATGTTGTGATTATTTCATGTTCACATACGGACTTACTAAGCTTAATAGCTCAGTCTATTTAATTTTCGATGTTTTATAGTTCTACAAAGCTAGCTCGAATCCGAGAATCGTCAAAGGCTTCATCGTACTATCGATCATCTATTTTGGTACTTTTGAAGTTATGTATGTATGGTATATGGCATGTATAGGCTTATGTCAATTTGGTTTGTTTGATGGATGTGTATTTTGGCCATTTGTATTGGCATAGGATGATAAACTTGATGATGTTTTATGAATGTGCAATGCTTCTATTTTCATGTTTGGTAATAGGCCTATATGAAATGAATGTGATTAAAGTGATTATGCATATTTGAATTGGTTTAGTTAGATGAATTATATATGTGAATTATGCTTAGTAAAGCAAGATAAATTGATTGATATTTGAGTAGGTAAATTATATGGATTTGAGTATTGAATTTAGTTGAAATGGATATGGTATGATTTTGTATTAGTTGATGAACTTTGGTTGCATATTTGTGACTTAAAATGGTTTTAATTAAGTTTACTTAGGTATGTGGAAAAAGGGTGACAAATTAGTTTTGCAAATAGCCTATTTTTATCCACACGGACAAAGACACGGGCATATGTCTCAACTACACGGTTAGGTTACACGATCGTGTGTCCCCTGGTGTTATAATTGAATTGAAGTCAGTATGTTTCACATGGTCTCACACACGGGCGAGTGACTGGCCGTGTGGTATATGTCAGTATAACCCCCTATTTGGCATGCGGCCTAGAACACGGGCTAGACACATGGGCGTGTGGTTGGTCGTGTTACCCAAGTCAGTATACTCTCCAGTTTTCACACGGTCTGGCACATGGGCGTCTCCTCGATCGTGTGATGCAAGCCAGTATGTATGCCCTATTTTCACACGGCCTAAGACACGGGCATGTCTACTAGCCGTGTGAGGCCACGACCTGCTCACACGGGCGTATGACCTTTGTATAGATAAAAAATTTCTAAAGTTTTCAAAATTTTCGTATGTTATCGATTTAGTCCTGAATCACTTCTAAAGTTTGTTTAAGGCCTAGTAGGCCATTATAAGAGACAATGTGGTTGTATTAAATGATGTATGAGAATTAATGCTTTATGATGATAAATGTATGATATATGTGTTATGTTTTAATCGGTAATACCTCATAACCCTATTTCGACAACGAATACGGGTTAGGGGTATTACATTTTATTGGTATCAGAGCTACGGTTTAGTCGATTCTAGGACTAACGTAGCATGTGTGAGAGTGTAACTATACATGTCATATATATACTCTGTGATAGTGTAGTAATTCTGGACAGCTTAAATTGTGTTTTCGTATAGTAATGGATCCCGAACGTGCTATAACGGATGATGTAGAGAGTAACGCTACAGCTCTCGCTTAAGGGATAGCGCCTATTGAATCTAGACCCGTGTCGAGTAGTCACGGAGGTGAGGCTAAAGAAGCATTTTTCCAGATGATGAACGAATGGTTCACGCAATACATTCATACTAATCCGGCTGGTCAACAACCTCCACCCCCATCTATGCCTCAACAAATTCCTGTTGTTCCTCAAGTTGTAGATCCAATACGGTTGAACAAGCCACCAGTGGATAAAATTTGTAAGCACGCGGCTGAAAAGTTTTGGGCTACTGTTGATGATGTTGCTGAGAAAGTCGAGTTTTGGCTCAAAAATACGATTTGAATATTTGATAAATTGTCTTGTATTCCTGAGAAATGTATTAAATGTGTTGTATCTTTACTGAGAGACACTGCATATCAATGGTAGAATACCTTGGTGTCGTAGTACCGAGGGAACGAGTGACCTGGGAATTCTTTCAGACGGATTTCCGAAAGAAATACATAAGTCAGTGATTTCTTGATCAAAAGCATAAAGAGTTCTTAGAGTTAAAACAAGGCTGCATGGCTGTCACCGAGTATGAAAGAGAATTCGTAGGTTAAGCAAGTATGCTTGAGAGTATGTGTCTACTGAGGAGATTATGTGTAAACGGTTCGTTGGCGGGTTGAACGAAGATATAAAACTACTAGTTGGAATTCTAGAGTTGAAAGAATTTGTTGTTCTGGTTGAAAGGGCTTGTAAAGCTGAGAATCTTAGTAAAAAAAAGAGAAAAATAAAATCAGAAGCTAGACACTCGAGAAAAAGATCAATGAGTAAGCCGTATCACTCTTCATCAAAAAAATCTTGAGATTTGTTTAGTCGATCAAATACACCAGTGGAATACTCTAATAAAGATCGTGGGAAGTAAATTACAAGTTTAAAAACTCCAGTTGTGTCAGCAGCAAGTGTGGGTAATGTTAGATCAAATAAACTTGAATGTGGACGATGTGGAAAACGACATTTTGGAGAGTCTAGATTGAATGATAAAGCTTATTTTAGATGTGGCTCTCATGAACATTTCATCCGGGATTGTCCTGAGCTAGATGAGAAAGATAAGTCTCAAAATGTCAGATTGAGCAACCCTATTGTAAGAGGAAACTCATTTCGTAATGTTAGAAATGTGAGTGGTGGTAGAAGTGCAACTCGAGATACTACTGCGAGATCCGATGCTAGAGCCGATACTAGAGCACCTACCAGAGCCTACACTATTTGTGCTCGCGAAGAAGCGTCATCTCCAAATGTTATCAACGGTACTTTCACTCTCCATGATACTAATGTGATTGCATTTATATATCCAAAATCAACTCATTCTTCTATATGGATGAATTTAGTATCCTGTAAGACTTTGCCTATAGAGTTTACTGAATTTTTGAATAGAGTATCGAACCCTTTAGGCAAATGTGTTTTGGTTGACAAAGGCTGCAAGAATTGTCTGTTAGTACATCAGGAATTCTGTTTTCCGGCTAATCTGATGTTGTTGCCATTCAATGAATTTAATATGATTTTGGGTATGGATTGGTTAGCTATGCATAATGCTATAGTGGATCGTAAACGAAAGACAATAGAATTTAAATATCAGAATAATGAGACTATTAGAATTGAATCTGATGATCTGAATAATTTGCCAGTTGTGATCTCATCTATGTTAGCTCAAAGATTTGTGAGAAAGGGGTGTCAAGTTTATCTTACTTATATACTTGGTATGAAAGTGACAAAAAGAAAGATTGAATCAATACCAGTTGTGTGCGAGTATCTAGATGTATTTCCCAAAGAGTTACTGGGTTTACCACCTATCAGAGAGGTTGAGTTTGGTATTGAATTAGTACCGAGAACTACACTGATATCGATAGCTCCTTACAGAATGGCACCGACAGAGTTAAAAGAATTGAAAGCTCAGTTCCAAGAATTGAAGGGTAGAGGTTTTGCTAGACCAAGTTTCTCTCATAGGGTGCACCGGTGTTATTTGTGAAAAAGAAAGATGGCACGATGAGAATGTGTATATATCACCGGCAGCTCAACAAAGTGACGATCAAGAACAAATATACTTTACCACGAATAGATGATTTGTTTGATCAGTTAAAAAGGGCAACAATATTTTAAAAAATTGATTTGAGATCGAGTTATTACCAGTTGCGAGTTAGAGACTCTGATGTGCCTAAGACTGCATTTAGAACAAGGTACGGACACTACGAATTTCTTGTTATGCCTTTCAGACTAACCAATGCAGCTACTATAGAAGATTTGTGAAAGGCTTATCGATTATTGCGACTCCGATGACACGATTGCTTCAAAAAGATGTAAAATTTGAGTGGTCTGAAAAGTGTCAGCAGAGCTTCAAACAGTTGAAAGCATTATTGATAGATACACCAGTGTTAGTTCAGCCTGAGTCAGGTAAAGAAGTCGTTGTTTTCAATGATACGCCGTTAAATGGCCTGGGTTGTGTTTTGATATAGGAAGGTAAAGTTGTAGCTTATGCCTCGAGACAAATGAAGTCGCATGAAAAGAACTATCTGATGCACGATCTAGAATTAGTCGCGATAGTGTTCACATTGAAAATTTGGCATCATTACTTGTTTGGCGAGAAATGTCATATTTTTACTGAGCATAAAAGCTTGAAATATTTGATGACTCAAAAAGACTTGAATTTGCGACAGCGGAGATGGTTAGAATTACTAAAAGACTATGAATTAGTGATTGACTATCATCCGGGGAAAGAAAACGTAGTTACTGATGCTTTGAGTCGAAAGTCCTTATTCGCTTTATGAGCTTTGAACACACAATTAGCTTTTTCTGACGACAGTTCGATAGTAGCTGAGTTGAAAGTGAGGCCGTTATTTCTATAGTAGATTTGTGGGGCTCAAAAATTTGATAATGAGTTGCAAGTAAAACGAGATCAGTGTGAGTCGACTCCTAATTTAGAGTTTTGATTAGGGCCTGATGATTGTTTGATGTTTCGTGATAGAATATGTGTACCAAGAAATTCTGAGCTTATTCAAAAGATTTTAAACGAAGCAAACAATAGTTGTTTATCAGTACATCCAGGAAGCATAAAAATGTATAATGACAATTTTATTGGTGGCATGGTATGAAATGTGATATCTCAGAATTTGTTTCGAAATGTTTGATTTGTCAGCAATTCAAAGCTAAGCATCAAGTGTCGTCAGGTTTATTACAGCCTATTTTGATTCCTGAGTGGAAATGGGATAGGGTAACAATGGATTTTGTATCGGGTTTGCCCTTATCTCCGAAAAAAAGATGCGATCTGGATTGTTGTTGACAGATTGACAAAATCAGCTCATTTCATTACGGTATGTACGGATTACTCACTTGATAAATTTCTGGAGTTGTATATCTCAGAGATTGTTTGATTGCACGGAGTGTCACTATCTATTATTTTGGATAGGGATCCGAGATTTACTTTGCGATTTTGGAAGAAATTGCAAGAAGCTTTAGGTACAAAATTACATTTTAGCACTGCATTTCACCCTCAAACGGATGACTAATTTGATCGAGTTATTCAGATAGATGAGGATATGTTGCGATGTTGCATTCTTGAGTTTGTAGGTAGCTGGGAGAAATATCTACCGTTGATTGAATTTGCTTACAACAATAGTTTCCAATCGAGTATTAAAATGGCACCGTGCGAAGCTCTATACTGTCGTAAATGTCAAACACCATTGTACTGGACTAAACTTAGCGAGAATAAGATTCATGTTGTTGATCTGATCAGAGAGACTGAAGAAAAAGTGAAAGTAATTCACGATAGTTTGAAAGTAGCTTTAGATCAACAGAAATCGTACGCAGACTTGAAATGGAAAGATATTAAGTTCCAGATTGGGGATAAAGTGTTTTTGAAAGTATCACCGTGGAAAAAGATATTACAGTTTGGTCGGAAAGAGAAATTGAGTCCACGATTCATCGGACCGTATGAGATTATCGAGCAAATTGGACCAGTGGCTTATCAGTTGGCATTACCATTTGAATTAGAGAAAATACATAATGTGTTTCATGTATCGATGCTTAGACGATACCGATCTGACCCTTCACATGTCATTTCACCGACCGAGGTTGAAATTTAGTCTGATATGTCGTATGCTGAAGAACCGATTCAAATTTTAGCTCGTGAGATCAAAAAGCTGAGGAATAAAATGTTATAGCATCGACACGAGGTTGAAGAAGCTACGTAGGAACCCCAGGATGCTATGAGAAAACAATATCCAAACCTATTCATTGGTAAGATTTTCGGGGACAAAAATCGCTAAGGGGGAGAGAGTTGTAATAGCCTGTTTTTGAGTCAAATCAGAACAGTAGTTTTAGGACCACAAATTAAATTTAAAAATATTATTTTATTATTTTATTAAAGTTTACAGCATGATATAATTATTGTGTGAAAGTTTCGTAAACAAATTTTACTGTTTGAATGCTTAATTCGGTAAAAGGACTAAATCGCGTAAAATACAAAAGTTGCATTCTACTTGTTAAAGGTGTTTAATTGCTATGATTTAGTAAATCAAAGGTCCTTATAATTTTATTAGTCCATGATTAGTGTAAGTGGACAATTATGGCAATCCATTATATGTTTTTACATGTTTATTATAAAGGGTATTTTGGTAAATTAGAAATTAAGTTATAATTTAATAAAACAAAGCCAAATTCATTTCATTCATCTTTTTTAACAACCTAAAATAGAAAATATAATAAGGGTTTGAAGCTTTCAGAGTTACGGCACACTCTTAGCTTGATTAAGGTACGGTTTTAGCTCAGTTTTTGATGATTTCTATGTTTTTGTAATCGTTGCAGCTCAATCTAGCTATCCCGTACCTTTAATTTCAAAATTTTTTAAAGATTTTGAGTCATTATTGAATCTATGAGTTCTTTGATGTTTGATGATAGATTATGAAAGCTTGATGATAGTTTTACATGTTTTATTAAGTGATTTTTGATGAAAATGCATAATAAGGATTAAATTGTGAAATGTGAAAATTGAGGGGTTGAAATATGAAATAAATGAAATTTTTAGGCTGCTAGGGACTTATGTAATTTGGCCAAGCTTTGGTTTAAAGAAATTATATGAATTTTGTATATTTGTGAACTAAGGACTAAATTGATTAAATGCGTAATTTTAAGGGATAATTTGTAAAAATGCCCAAATGTGTATTTTTGGAATAAATTGAAATAATATATGATTGAATAAGTCAATTTTGAATTCATATAGCTCAAGAAAGAAAGAATTCAGATTTAGATCAGGGGAAAAGTAAGATTATCGAGTAGTCTACTCGATACGTCAATCTGAATACGAGGTAAGTTCATATAATTGAACTTAAATGTGTATCTATTTAGTTGATGGATGAAATTAAGACAGTAGTTATTTTATTGGATAAATGTTGAAATATTAAAGGAAATGTATGAATTGAGTAAGGCAAGTTACCAAATAAGACCATAGCTGGGCTATGACAATCGAATAATAAGACCATAATCGGGTTATGGCATGTGAATAAAAGACCACGGTAAGGCCTTGGCAATGTATGTGTAAGACCATAGTTGGACTATGGCATCGGAAAATCGATGAATTGGTATCGTAGGCATTAGCAAACCAGAGCGGTTTGATAAGAGTAAGATAAGAAATAGAAATGTATCGGTATAGGTATGTACGGAAAACTATTCAACTATCAAGTATGTGAACTATAAGTTCGTATGTGAACATGAACTAATCACAACATACTTAAAGGAAATATTTTAGTTGATTTTTTATGATAGTTTTACATGTTTTATTAAGTGATTTTTGATGAAAATGCATAATGGGAATTAAATTGTGAAATGTGCAAATTGAGGGGTTGAAATATGAAATAAATGAAATTTTTAGGCTGCTAGGGACTTATGTGTAATTCGGCCAAGCTTTGGTTTAAAGAAATTATATGAATTTTTTATATTTGTGAAATAAGGACTAAATTGATTAAATGCATAATTTTAAGGGATAATTTGTAAAAATGCCCAAATGTGTATTTTTGGACTAAATTGAAAGAATATATGACTGAATAAGTCAATTTTGAATTCATATAGCTTAAGAAAGAAAGAATTCAGACTTAGATCGGGGGAAAAGCAAGATTATCGAGTAGTTTACCCGATACGTCAATTCTGAATACGAGGTAAGTTCATATAATTGAACTTAAATGTGTATCTATTTAGTTGATGGATGAAATTAAGATAGTAGTTATTTTATTGGATAAATGTTGAAATATTAAAGGAAATGTATGAATTGAGTAAGGCAAGTTACCAAATAAGACCATAGCTGGGCTATGGCAATCGAATAATAAGACCATAATTGGGTTATGGCATGTGAATAAAAGGCCACGGTAAGGCCTTGGCAATGTATGTGTAAGACCATAGTTGAACTATGGCATCAAAAAATCGATGAATTGGTATCGTAAGCATTAGTAAACCAGGGTAGTTTGATAAGAGTAATGATGAGAAATAGAAATGTATCGGTACAGGTATGTACGAAAAACTATTCAAGTATCAAGTATGTGAACTATAAGTCCGTATGTGAACATCGTTTTTCGATACTTGAACATCATTTCCCAAAATAGCTTACTCTGTTTAATTTTCGATGTTCTATAGTTCTACGAAGCTAGCTCAGATTTGGGAATCGTCAGAGACTTCATTGCACTATCGATCATCTATTTTGGTACTCTTGAAGTTTGTATATATGGTATATGGCATGTATAGGCTTATGTCAATTTCGTTTGTTTGATGGATGTGTATTTTGGCCATTTGTGTTAGCAGAGGATGATAAACTTGATGGTGTTTTATGAATGTGCAATGGTTCTATTTTAATGTTTGGTAATAGACTTATATTGAATGAATGTGATTAAAGTGATTATGTATATTTGAATTGGTTTAGTTAGATGAATTATATATGTGAATTATGCTTAGTAAATTAAGATAAATTGATTGGTATTTGAGTAGGTAAATGGTATGGATTTAAGTATTGAATTTAGTTGAAATGGATATGGTATGATTATGTATTGGTTGATGAACTTTGGCTGCATATTTGTGACTTAAAATGGTACCAATTGAGTTTACTTAGGTATGTGCAAAAAGGGTGGCAAATTGACTTTGCAAATGGCATATTTTTGTCCACATGGGCAGAGACACGGGCGTGTGTCTCAGTCGTGTTCAACACACAGTTAGGTTACATGGCCGTGTGTCCCCTGGTGTTGAAATTGAATTGATGTCAGTATGGTTCACACGGTCTCACACACGAGTGTGTGACTGGCAATGTAGTCTAAGTCAGTATAACCCCCTATTTGGCATACGGCCTAGTACATAGGCGTGTATGGTTATTTTGAAAGGTACACGGGCTAGAAACACGGGCGTGTGGTTGGCCGTGTGACCCAAGTCATTATACTCTCCAGTTTTCACATGGTCTGGCACTTGGGCGTCTCCTCGGCCGTGTGATGCAAGTCAGTATGTATGTCATGTTTCCACACGGCCTAAGACACGGGCATGTCTACTAGCCGTGTGAGGCACACGACTTACTCACACGGGCGTGTGACCCTTGTATAGATGAGAAATTTCTAAAGTTCCCAAAATTTTTGTATGTTATCAGTTTAGTCCCGAATCACTTCTAAAGTTTGTTTAAGGCCTCGTAGGCCCTTATAAGGGACAATGTGGTTGTATTAAATGATGTATTAGAATGAATGCTTTATGATGATAAATATATGATATATGTGTTATGTTTTAATCGGTACGTAATACCTCATAACCCTATTCGGCAATGGATACGGGTTAGGGGTGTTACAGAAGCTAGGTCACTTGTTGTTGAAGATGACCCATCTCTTTTTGGAGCCACGTGGTTATACCTTCACTGGCCATAGAGGATTGAAAGTTTTGGTACCCTTGTTATGGAAGAAAATTAAGCAAAAATACAGTAGTAAGATGATAAGAAGAGGCATAAAAGAGATCGAAGAAGAAGAAAAAAGAGTGGAGAAGCAAAATTAGTGTTGAATTGTCATTATAGCCTTACCTATCAATACATGCTTAAGAGGGAAAGGAGAAACAATTTGGGAATCAGTTAAGCAAACCGTTACTTGACAGTATACACACTTTTTCATTTAATTGTTACAAAGCTTAAAAACATATTGTTTTGATTGCTACATACCTCGGACCTTAGCGCACCATTTTATTAAAGTATCTAAGACATCAAAACGTAGCGTATTGAACAAAAAAATAAAACAAAACCAATAAACATAACAGAATTTTAAATGCATCAAACTGTTAAGAATTCCCTCCCATGTCATTTTTAGGCCCATACATGCAAGAAGAAAAAGACCATTGTAAGAACACATAAATTGACATATAATCAATAACATACAGAAAACAAATGAAAAATATGGGTTTAAGAAAGAAAAGAAAAAACCCAAACTTTTAAGAAAACTTAAAAGAAAAATCATACCTTTGTTGAGGTTCTTGCTTTTGGAACTGACCTTATTATTGTCTAACTGATTGAAAGAGTCTTTATTCTTTCATGGGTTAGTTTAGGGTTTGATGGGACGATGATTTGGGAAGCGGTGAGTGGCGATGGTTAGTTAGGAAGTGGAAGCCAAGAGTTTTAAAAATGAAAAAAAAAATAAAGAAGAGAAAAGGGACAACGACGATGATCATGGTCAAAAAAGGTAATCGGAGGTCAAGCGATAGTACTGGAACTTAGTCAACAACACAAAGGTGATTCTGAGGTTTTCAGATAAGAGAAGATTGTTGATAACTATAATATGTTAATGATTAATGGAATTTTTAACAACAATTAGTAATATGGGAAAAATATGATTTTTTTTTTGAATCTTTGAGGCATATTTTCTATTGGTAAATGAGGAGTTTTGAATCATAAAGTTATCAATTTATGTTTTACCCTATAAGACCTTTACATTGATTGGGAATCAAGTGTGGAACTTGTATATATATATATGTAAACTAAATTGGTGGTTATTGAATGACTAAACTAATGTTTTCCCTCACACATAGGGAGTGCAAATCCAAATCCACTAGCCTGCAGATATTTTAACCCAATACATGTTTATTTCTTTTCCTCAGCAAAGTATTCAAATTTAAAATTAAAAGGTCTATGTTAATGTTCTTTAATTCAGACGTTAATTTGGATTTAATGGCCTTAATTCACGACGAAAATAATCAGAACACAGTAAGACTGAATTTTGATAATTTCCTCTGAAATTTTCTCTCCCAAAAAAAATTATTTTCTGGTGATAGAAATAAGGCAAGCTTAGTTCGTTGATCACGCAGCTACACTGCTGTAGTGTTCATCCAGTTGTTGTATCCTGAGAGACAATCGTCCGACGTTTCTCCAACACGAAAGGAGCGGTCGAATCTGTGTTAATGAGACTGTGTTCCTTAGGCCTCAACTCTGAATCGATTTCCAAACTATTTATAGTAAACATTTATTTTAAATAATATTGTGATTTATTTGATTTAAATTAATATACTTAAATATTTTTTTTATTGCTGTGTATTTGCTAACAATTGTGCAACAAGTAATTCACATAATTATTTTTCTTAGAATACTTACATTAAAAAAATTAAAGTTACCGAAATAAAAATTATTTTAAACTGAACGTATAATTTACGTTTTTAGAAATATCGTTTTCGTATCATAATAATGGTGGATGTGATATTATGGGATGTTTTGGATGAGAATTGAGATGGCATTGAACATCATAGTGGCGTGAAAACTCTAGTACTGCATGCCGACCTTTTTATTTGGATTCGGCGCCGCCATCGGACAATCCGCACAAACGCTGTGCCTCTAGTGTATGAATTTTTCACTTGTCAAAGATTCTTATTCAGCAAATTTGCCAAGTATATCTGATTATAAAATCTGACATATTAACTTTTAATCGTTAACATATTTTATTATTTTGGTTTTTATTTTTTAGTTACAAATTACTTTTTAATATTTTAAAAAAATCAAATTTGTTAATCTAAATTAAAATTATTTATTTATTTTTTAATAAAAATATTGATTAATGTTGGGAATAAATTTGATTAAACAACGAACAAATAAAATATTAGAGAAATTGAAAAGATCGAAAACAAATAATTTACGCGAAAAAATCCTCTCCAAAGAGGATAAAAAATTATGGGTAAAGATAATTTTATTATAACGGCAAAAACGAAAAGTACAAAAATGGAGATAAAACTAAACTTTGAAACCCAAGAAATACCTTCAAAATATAAACACAAAATTTCTTGAATGTTTGTAAAAACTAATACCTATAGATTATTTTTCTAGCATAGAAAAAGGGCCTATTTATAGGCAAAATTTGTAGGTCGAATAGTATTAAAATAACCTACATTAATAAGAGTTCAAATGGAAAACTAAAAACAAAGTTTAACTAGCAAAAAAAAAAACAAGGCAAAAAATATAAGGCATAACTCCACAATAAAAATGATAAGTTTTCAAACATTATAACCAACATGATAATTAACATGTATTTTATAATTATTTTGAATTTTTATAAATTTTATGTTTTTTTTAGTTTCTATATTTTTACAATTGTTTGTTTAGATAACATATAAGATAAATAGTGTTATGTTATCATAAAGAATAGTAGGTTGTCAAGCGAGTTGCCACATTAACATCATTAAAGAATTAACGTTTTGTCAGTATTTTTCGTTAAAAAAATAATTTAACTCTTTTTGAAGTGTTAAGATCTAAATTTAACTCAAAAAAATAAAAATCAAATTAACAAAAGATAAAAATATTAACAACTAAAATTAACATTATAATTTTAAAATATTGGGATGATGATTTAAAGAGACAAATAAATTACCATGAAATAAATCTTAATTTGGGTATAAATAAAGCTAAAATTTAAAAACAAAATAACATGTACATCCGCTAACAAAAGAAATTTTAAGTTGAATATAATTTAAGTGATAACAAAATAATATCAGTCTAACAAAGCTAATTTGAGATTGCAAAAACTGACAAGTTACACCTCTGATCATAAAAAAAATACATATAAATGATTTGCCAATTTTAACAATGATCTAATGTAAAACCGTATAATATTTTATTATATTATAATCATGACTAAAATATTTTAAATTCATGTAAATTAATATTTTTATTTTTTAAACTAAAATGTGCCTTTTTTATTTATTTATTTTCCCACGTGTCCATTTACAGACTCAATGCACCTTTTATCTCGTGGCTGACATGGACATTGGGTCATTTAGCTACCAATAAGTTACACAGAGCGGCTATGACAAGAAAGTGAGGAGACCGGTTCTGACAACAGTAGCGTGTCACCATTTTATTGGTTTTAGGATATCAGCATCTTTGACTATGGACACAGACATGATGTTTTTTCAGTAACGACCACCGAAATTAAAATGTCATACTGCCACGTCGGTAGCGAACTATTGACTCCAGGATTGTAGGTAAGCTATGTATATATATGGTGAAATGATTTAGGAGTGTGGAAGAAGACAAAACGGAGTGGAAGAAGCAGGAAAAAAGTAAAAAGGGGGGCGGTTTCGGCGCATGCCGAGCAGCTTCCTTCATCCTTATCCAACTGGACCGACCTTGACACCGAATGGTTTTGAAATTTATTTTTGGTATAAAACGAGTAAAATGATTATGAAAACAATTCGGGTTGAAAATTCATCAATTTGGCAATGTGAAAACTGTTAGTTTTGGCCCCATTGAGTTTATTTGCAACCAAATCCCCAATAATTTCAACCCTTTATTTAAGGCGGTAGATCCAATTTTTCGATGTTCCAATTTAAAGTAATGAATCAAGTTTTTACAATTAATAAAGAGTTAGATGGAAGCCTTGGTTTTTTTTTTTATAAAATGGAAAATTGTTAGTAGTAGTTCTTCAGTTTAAGTTCTTCAATAACTTAAATAGAAATTTTGTAATTTTGGTTCCTCCTAAAAATTAATTATATAATTTAATTTATTTTTTAACTTTTTAAACAATATTTCTAGTTTTATCGTTCGCGATCTAATTAACTTATTAAAAGGACCATCATAAAATTATAATGGAACTAATATCGGTTTTTTTATTATAAAATTATGATTATTTATAATAATTTACTATACAAAAAGTATAAAATATATGTTTAAGTGTATTTAAATTATAATATTCAACATACTACTCCCACACTTCTAATAGAGTTAGTTTTTTTTTTGGGTAAGATTATGAAATCTAAATTTAAAGGTTATATTATGCTCCAAGTTCATGTAATTTTTTATATATTTGAAATTTAATTTTCATATTTTTATTTTCAAAAATTTAATTTCTTTAATTTTTAAAATAAAAAATTTAAGTTTAGTTAACAAACATTAAAAATTTTCTATTAAATTCATTTGCGAGAGATTTTGAAATTAAAAAAAAATCAATTGGTAAATATGACATTATAATGAATCTAAATTTAACAAAAAAATTTAATGATGTTAATGATGCTTGAAATTCACATCAACATTTTAATTAAAACAATGTATTTAGATTAGCTAATGACTTTGTAAAAGGTGGAGCGTGAAATTATGTTAAGAATTAAAATATGAAAATCATATATTAAATTTAAACATAATATAAAGACCAACATTAAATTTTAACAATTATTAAATAATTTTAAAAACATAAAAAAATTGAAATCTTCCCATTATCTAAAATTGTAAAAAAGAAAATTAAGATGTGTGTGATTGTAAGAAAGTGTGAAAGCATTCTTTTATATATAGTTTATAGATTTGGAAATAATGGAACATAATAACATTATTCGTGATAATTATCCATTTAAATGAATCAAACTTTATCATAATTATTAATTTATAATTTATTTGTAAAATCCAACTATCTCGTTATCTATTTTTTTTATGTTCTTTCAATAAAATGTTGTAATACTCAATCGGAATTTGTAAAATTGTGTTCGACCATTTTTGTGGTAATAATTTTCCAAGTCAACAAATAAGGATTTGGTTTTATTAGTTATTACCCAAAAAAAAAGGAAAAAAGAAAATACAAAGGGTCACGTGTTTTGGGGATAGACATGTTTCATGGTCTTTCTTTGAAACGTCAGCCTATGATTAAGACACTACCACATCTTAGAACGTGCACTCACTAAGCTTTTTATGCCAAAATAATTACTTTTAATTAATAAAAAAAAATGCAAAATTTCAGATAATATCATAATTTAATATGTACTTATTATAATTTTTAGAAAAAAACCACAATTATTTATATTTCATAATTTCATTTTATAATTATTAAATTATTTTGTATTTGAACTATGGGAGTCAGTATTATTCCTGTCCCACTCGTATCGGTTGGAATGCTTAGTTCCGATAAATTAGAACAATAAATTTCAGATTCTATTCAGGTGTAAATTTTGGTTAGTACCAGTTGATAAATTTTGGCTAGTATCACTTGATTTTACCCGTATTGCTCGGTACCAAAAAACTTTTATTTTAAAATATATTTTAAATTTAAATTTTTATTATCTATTTTGGATTTGTTGAATTAAAAATTAATATATGTATAGTATGAGATGATCTTATTATTAAATTTGTGGAATAATTTTTTCTTTTTTTTTAGTTTGATTAATCATGGATTGTATTTGTGAAGCTTATTAAACTATATTTTATATAATTAATAAGTATTTTTTTCTGTATCTTAAAATTTAAATATGGTGAGATTTGAATCTATGCAACTAACATTTTTAAAATATTTTCTTTGTCATTTCAACTAAAACTTTATTTTTTATGAGCATTTTATATTTGAGATTTTTAATCTCATTATTTGATGTTTTTAAATACTTTCATACACATATATAAAATATTTTTCAAAAATAGCGATAAATCCAAAACAGTACATTGAAACAGACTGATATCAGTACTTGCCAGTACCAACAGAAAAGAAGCACGTCTATTGGTACAATACTGACTATCTTAATTTGAACGGCTAATGGGGCAAATTTAAGGGCACGCAAGAGTTGTGGCCCTCCCAAAAAGTGAAAAATTGTCAATTCAATCTCTTCATAAATACTAAAATTATAAATTAATAAATGATAAAATTATGTTATGACCTCTCATAAATTATAATTAAATTTCAACCCTAAAAATTCTAAATTTGCCGCTAATAGCTGAGTTGGTGTGGTTTGATTAATTACACTAATGTAGGGATTATATAACAAAATACATACATATTTTTGTAGTTTGACTGTATGTATTAAGGTCAAGAATTTGACTAAAATAATAAGAAAGAAAGTGGCTTATAGTTGTCTTACTTCTTTAACAAAAATTGTTAAAAAAATAACTAATTTGATAAATAAATCCTTTAACTTTTTTCATTTATTAAGATAAGATTTTATACTTCTATTATACTTAAATAAGCCTTTAAATTTTAATTAGCACTCAAATAAGTTCTTAAATTTTAAGTTGCATTCAAATTATAAGTTGTTAATCTTTAATTTGCATCCAAATTAGGAGTATTCATTCAATTGGTTCAGTTATTATTAAATTTGTTAACCAGTAAAATGAACAAGGGAAGAAGATGCTAACCGAAGGGAGAAAAGTAAGGTGAAGGTTGGGTAAGAGATTTATTTGAGGAAGAGTTCAATAGTTGGAAGGGAGGAAGTGAGGAAGTGAGTACGTAGTGTTTATACGCAATTTGCATGGCCCTTTTATAGTGGGGACAAGCTTAACTACGTGTCTTGAGGCACTGACATTGAAGTCTAGTTTGGTACTCTTAGCAATGACGGTGATGTTGTGTTCTAGGGTAAGACATTTTAGAATGACTAGCAATTAATTACCTTGAGTCTCCACATGGTCCTTATATAAATTTAGTGGAGATGCCTAACCTAAAGTTCGCCAACCTGAGGTTTGCAAATTAACCCAAAGTCTACCATGTTGTTAGCTTAATCGAGAGACACGTATCAGGTTCTTTATGGGTACATTGTCAAGTTCGCAGGGTAAACTATGAGGTTTGTGAGGCTTGTTACATAAGGTATAACAATCATCCTCCCCAGGCGAAAGAAGGTTATAAAGTGACATTCGCGAGACTGTTAGGGAAGGTCGCACTATAGGTGCAGATGGTGAAAGTCTAGGGAAGTTCGCTTTGCAGTATTATGTATTTTATTGATGCGTTTATGTTATATTTTGATAAGATTATTTTTGAAACTTGAAATTTGAATTTTTAATGATTGAAAGTTTTAACTTTGTTGATTTCATGGCAAAGTAAATAGGTTCATGTATGTAAATTTGTATATATTTATTGATGACATTTTTCAAACGTGTAATATATTACAATGTATTTATTGTGTTTCCAATGAAACTGTCATTACTATTACTATTTGAATGCACATGTCAAGTTTTAATTGGAGCAACTTTTAGTATATGGGGAATGGTGCACGCGTGAGTGCATGGTAACATACTTAATAAGTTTCGAAGGAGTTGAAGGGTTTTGTTTTAACTTATACATAGGGATAATGGTTTGTGGTTTATTTCATCATCTTCTTTTTTTTTTTTGAGTTTCCTAGTTTCTACCTTTTTTCTCGTTTGTGCTTGTGGTGTGATTTTCTTTGGTAGGTTTCAACTATTTTCACTTTTCTTATATTGTTCTTAGTTTTAATTTTATCTTTATTGAAACGTGGCCCTAGGATGTTTAGTGTTCCCACTATGAGTGAGGAATTCGAGTGTTCTACATCAACAGAGGAGATGTGCAAACTGTTAGAATGCAGGAGAATTACATGCTTCGATAATTTTAAATATAAGTTTGATATTGTGAAAGGGAAAAATCGATATTGTAAGATGAACAACCATAAGAGGGAAAATAACTGATGAACAACCATAAGAGGGAAAATAACTGACTTCTTTTACCCTTATATGTATTTGAAGCGAGTTTTCATTTGTCTCTGTACCCTTCTTCTTCTTTTTTTTTTTTTGAAATGTTGAATTCATATGGATAGCTCCTAGGTAATTGGTGAGAGAAAAATACATCAAGATTGAGCAAACTGTGGTGAATTTCCTTTCCGTTTAGCTTGGGTGAAACCTTTCAATAAAAATTTACTTGGGACATAAGGTATAACAAAACTAAATTTTCATTAATCAAATTAATTGAAATTTTCTATGAATATCTTATTAAGTGGATGTTTATCATGATCAAGATAAAGTTTTAATGTACTTTAAATTCTAATAGTTATTAGAATTAAATCTCTACTTCTTTTATACTTCTTATGCCTATAAATAAAGACTCTAATGAAGCATTGTAATCACCCATTTTGATCAATAAAGTACATTTTCAGTTGCTTTCATAGTTTCTTTGCTCTTTATTCTCCCCATCTCTCTTTATTTTACAACACTTTATCAGCACGATCTTGCTCAAAGTGATAGTTCCTTTTATCAACGATCAAATTTATCCTTCATGATTTTCAATATCTTTAACAGCAAGATACAAAGTTTTTACAAGAAGTTTCTTTTATTTAATGTTTCATATCTGATTATTATTTTTCATTCTTCTTTCATTATATGTTATCATTATTTTGATTAACTTATTTTACTTTTTGTTCTTAAGGATGGTGAAAGATTTGATACCATTATCTATATAAAATCAAGAATATTTTCAAACTATCTCATACCTTCTAGTGATGACGATGATGTTAAAGATCTTCAGGTATATTTTACTATGTTTTATTTATTGCTAATTATAATTGGAGACTAATCATGACAACATGCATAGATAGATTTTGATTTGAAATCTCACGCATGTTTGCGATGGTAATTATGAAATAAAGAATCTATTGGGATGTTTATAAGTTTGTTCTATTATATTTGTTGCATTCCCCGAAGTGAATGTAAACATAAAGAAAATAAAAGATATACTAATGGACCACTAAAAGTGGGAACATAGTAATAAATAAGAGAACAATGAGAGTTCTCAAGATAACTCTTTAAAGGGTAAATATAACTTATGTTATCAATATGTGATATGAAATATTATTGGCCACATATGTGGCGTATGCCCAAATATTTTGTTTCTGTTAATATTCTTTGAGGAAGAATATTAAAATGTAGGAATGAATCCTATCATTATAGATAGAAAATATTTATCTTATTTGGTATTGAAGCAAACAAATATTATTCCAATATTTGATAGTACAAAATTAGTTGAAAGCTCCAGAAGAGCTAATATATCACTATCTAAAAAGTACAAAATTTGTGATGGTTAATGCATTACTTTTAAAATTTATTTGTAATGGGTTTCATATTAAGATTGTGAATGAGGAAAATATTATATTTCATATGAATAAAAAAAGGGGATTGAGTTATTAATTTATAATATTTATGATATTCTTTTGTCATCATCCCTATTAAAGGGTTGAAAGCAAAATATTTGACTGTGAAAGATCTACTCATGAGCAATAGAATATGATAATTCTATCTAAAACTTATTATGGTTGGATGCATCTAAAGTTGCAAGTATTTTTTAAAAACTGTGAGTATAACTATATAGTATTTAGAATAAATTCTCAATTAAAATTACATGGTAAAATATTACTGATGAGAACTTGTAAGAGAGAAAACTTATGTATGAAATGTCATTTGTTATGTACCTGTTGTTCACTTGGAAAATAAGATCAACTCTCAAAGTTTGCTAATAGATTTTTGGGCATTTGAAGATTTTGGAATATTTCCTGAAGCGAATATTGCATACAATTATTTGGAAATTATATTTATTGACTTGGTGACATTATAGACTTCACATTGATTTAGACATTTCCAGTAGTAAATGTCACAACAGTACTTATATGTGGATACAAATTAAAAGAATTGATAATAAAATTATCAATTTGTTACAATTTAGTACAATTAAAACACATGTTAAAGTAAACCAGAAGTTTGCTAATACAAATGCGTTTACTACTTGGCGTGACCAGTTAGACCATTTTGGATCATATATGATGCAAAAATTAGTTAATAATTTATATGGATATTCAATTAAAGAACCAGGAGATTTCTTTAATTTAAAGAATTCTCATTTGTTGTTTGTTCTCAATGAAAATTAATTATTAGAAACTCACTAGCTAAAGTTGAGATTTAATGTCTTGTATTTCTGAAATGAATATGGGCTCATTCATCCACAATGTGGATGATTTTGATATTATATGATTTTGATAGATGCATCTACAAAATAATCACATATGTGTTATTAATTTGCAACTAGTCGTTTGCAATATTGCTTGTTTAAATAATTAATTTTAGATCATGCAATTAAGACAATTCATCTTGCTAATATTGGTGAGTTTACATCCCAAGTTTTCAATGATTATATCATCTCAATTGGGATAAAAGTTGAACATTCTGTAGCTCATGTTCACAAACAAAGTGATTAAGCTGAATTGTTTATCAAATGCCTCCAACTAACAGTTAAATCATTACTTATGAAAACAAAACTTTCTATTTCAACATGAGATTATATTGATTTATGTGTTGTACGCATCAAGCCAATAAGTTATAAATACTCCTCATTATAGTTGGTTTTTATTCAAGAGCTAAATATTTCTCGTCTTTGAATTTTTGTATGTGCGTATATGTTCCAATTGATCCACCATAACGCACAAAGATAAGTGAATCCTCAAAGAAAGTTGGAAATCTATATTAAGTACAAGTTTTTTTATGATTACATTTTTCATTCAATAATTTTCCCGACATTAGGGGGAGAGAAATAATAACTTGTAATGAGTTAGGGGGAGAATAATTTGAACCAGAAGTTCAATAAGGATAACTCATTTCAAGTTAACTGTTGATGTATTTACAAACTTAATGAGAATAACCAAGTGTTATATACCATCTAATATTTTAATTTGAATCAAAGTTCCAGTAGGATAATCAGTTAGAATAAATAATAGATTGATCGATTCCAAATATGAAAATTCTTCTAGATGGTCATATTCTGGAGGCGGGTGCTCTAGAAGAGACCCAAGACATAACTAATAAGTAAAACTCCAGAAGAGATTCAGGTACTTGAAACTGAATTTTAAAATAATGAAAATAAGAGATCTCGATAAGTTATGTCAATTCGAGATAATGTGAAACCGAATAATAAAAGTGGTCGACAATGATTTTGCATGCAGTATTATTATAATGAAATAAAAGGAGGATCCTGAATAAATCTATTAAGAAATATAGATATAAAATAAATTGATCAAAATAGAAACACACAACTTAAGTACAATTAAATTTTTGGAGTTTTTGGACCAGTAGTCCAAATATCTAAAGGTATAAAGCCAGTAAGGGTGCAATTAAAGTAGTTTTGCAAAAGCGAAATAAAAATATGAATTTTTTCACTAAGCCCTGGCATTGATTATGAAAAGATATAATATTCTTTTGTGGTGGATGCAATAACCTTTAGATATATTATTAAATTGACAATTCATAAAAGATTTAACTTGCGTCTAATGGATATTGTTACAACCTTTTATGAATCACTATATAGTAGAGTTTATATTAAAATCCTTGAAGGATTTAGAATGCTAGAAGCATATTGAAATTCTCGGGAAATTATTCATTTCTATGAATTGAAATAGTTTGAACATATGTGGTAAATTTGAGTAGTTGAATGAGGATTATAAAATGATCCAAAACACCTATTTGTGTTTTTATAAAAGAATCATGATTAAAGTTTGTTATGATTATTGTTGAATCTCCTGAAGAGATCAAAATATATTTCTCCAAATTTCTCTCACTCATGAATTTTAAAAGAATGGTAATATAAATACTTAGCAAATACATTCAAATAGTCATTTGAAAAACTAGTATTCAAGATTGAATATGTAGAATATGAGAAAATATGTAATGTTTTCATGAGGGAGAGTAAATACGCGTTGCACTCTTTTTCCCTTAATCGAGGTTTTGTCTCATTGGGTTTTCCTAGTAAGATTTTTAATGAGGCAACATATTATGCGTATTATAGATTGTGTACTCTTTTTCCTTCATTAGATTTTTATCCCACAGGGTTTTTCCTAATAAGGTTTTATCGAGGCACATTATCTATCAATGGACATCCAAGGGGGAGTGTTATGAATATCTTATTAAGTGGATGTCCATCATGATCAAGATAAAGTTTTAATGTACTTTAAATTCTAATAGTTATTAGAATTAGATCTCTACTTCTTTTACACTTTTTATACCTATAAATAGAGACTCTGATAAAGCATTGTAATCAACCATTTTGATCAATAAAGTACATTCTTTGTTACTTTCATATTTTCCTTATTCTTTATTCTCCCCATCTCTCTTTATTTTATAAAAAAATTTGAATTCATGAACCATTAATCAAATCTAATTTTATTAACCAAATTAAAATAATTTCGATAACTAAAATTTAAAAGCAAATCATGACAAAGATATTGACAAATTAAAATTTAAAAAAAAATAAAAAGAAAGCATGAGACCTTTTAACAAGATTAAGCTCTGTTAATAATCAAACTAACATTCAAAAATCAAATTCAATTAATTCCGTTAATCGAACTTAATTAACTGATATTAGAGTTCACAAATTAGTTAAGTAGTTACAGGTACTCTAGAATTCTGTTAATAACAACTTTGCAGTTAAGTTGTTATACAACAATTAAGAAATCAAGTGTATACATATATGTTCATCCACAGATATGAAAATAAGAATGAATTTCAGTTTTCTTAGTAATCTCTTTACCTTTCGTTGTGTTACCACAAATCCTTTCATGGTATCATTCGCCTAAGTCATGGGCACACTTTTCCACTACCTACTATGGAAAATTCAGAAGAATCTGCCACTGCTCCTCATGATCCACAACCAGTTCCTCCGGCTCCACTTCTAGCATCATCATTCAATGTTGATTTTGGTAAATCTCGGTTAATCCACAACTTCCCTCGACATGATACAATTAAGCTCGATGAAAGTAATTTCATTCAATGGCAACATCATGTAAAACTGATAATTGATGGGTACGAGCTTACTGGATTTGTGAATGGAACGCTGCCAATTTCACCACGGTTTGTACCAGATCAAGAAGGAAAGTTAGTTCTCAACTTTGAGTTTTTTTTTCGTTTCATCAACAAGATAAATTACTGACATCGTGGTTGTTATCCATGATTAGTAGTCCATTGTTGTTCTGTTTTACAAGTATGACTACCGCAAATAATGTTTGGAGCACTGCGAATCGTCTCTTCGCGACTGTTACTAAAGCTAAGTTGTCCAGAATGAAACATGAGTTGCATTTCATTTAAAAAGGTACTATGACAGTTAAAGAATATATTGCTAAAATATAGAATGTTTGAGCGTTACTTGAGGCTTCAAGGCACTAGACCTTGGATTCTGAAAGAGTCGTGATGGTCCTCGTGGAGCTTTCGTCAGAGTTCAACTTAGTGGTTACGCTCACATCGTTCTCGTTTAAACCTCTGCCCATGAGGAGATTAGTTGATATCCTTTTGGAGTACGAAAATAGATAGCAAAAGATGGTGCTAGAATCCTGTTTCAGGTGAATTTGGTTGGATTTACGACTTCGAATCCTCTATTTTCAGGGATGGCAACATATGAGAGGTAGCCATGAGATCTTAGGTGGTCGTGGACGCAACAATCAAGGGCGTATGCAGTGCCAAATCTTTGGTCGTTTCTAGCATCTGGAAAAGCGATGCTATTATCAGTTTGATTTTTATTATGGTGGTCCACTAGCTTCGACAGTTTCACAGAAGCCTCCTAATTGGCTAAATTATATTGAATTACTGCTTAGGCATGGCGCGGTGTTTGGTGCGTAGCCAGGTGCGCCTGCCGTTCTATGAGGCTGTGATCAGGCTTCTCGGGTGTCGTGAGGGTTTAAATAGCGGCACTTTCGTGGTCCGATGCCTGGGAAAGGAACGGTGCATGGTACTTCTTCACTGACAACTGCACAAGAGGGTTTTTACCCTAATATAGATATTGATGGTGAGGGTTATTAACCAAAGAGACATGCGGGTGGGCTATTTAATAGGCCAAGTGTTCATAATGTTGACTTGGGTAAGCCTGTTGCGTTTAATTCCTATAATCCTATTGGGTCCCGTTTTGTAGCTAAAATAGATGGTCTACGGTACACAAAACCCCAAGTCAGGTATTTTCAAGGCTCGAATCATGATGTCGATGTCTGGTCGTTCTTTTCTAATCGTGTCACAGGTTCTTCTGAGTGTGTGGGTTTTCCATAAATTCTTGATGTTTCACTGTCCGAATACTCGAATGGTAGTTAGTCTAATACAGCTACGATCAATTATAATGTTGACTCAGGTTTTAGAGCTCATACGTTTGGTTCTGACGAGCCGTACTTCCTACACATGTTAAGAATAGTAACTTGACTTTGTGGTATCTTAACTAGGGAGCGACTCATCATTGTGTAAAGAGACGTTCGCCCTAAACAACTCTACTCCGTATTTAGGTACTATTCTACTTTCAATAGGTGATGGAACGCATGCTAAAATTGCATCTGTAGATAATTCTACGTTGGATTTATAAGCTAAATTGCTGCATTTGTCTAACGTTTTACATTTGCCTTATATTTGTAAAAATTTGTTGTATGTCTCTCAATTTTCTCTAGAGAATAATGTTTATTTTGAGTTTCATCTTTTTCAATGTATGGTTAAGAACATTCAAACCCAGGACATTTTGTTGTGGGCCACACGCATTATGGACTTTATAGGTTTTCATTAGTTACTTCAAATAATACCAGTGGTACTCCGTCAACACATCACCTCGTCGTACGACCGTGTTCCTCGACTGATGGTATATTTGAACTTTGGCACCGTTGTTTAGGTCATTCTTTAGCTCAGATTGTTCAGATTGTTTTGAAAGATTGTAATGTTGTCACAAATAAAAATAATCTTGTTCATGTTTTGTGACAACCAGTTTTAGACCCTAATCGGAATGGTGGTTTCGGAACCACGAAACTGAGTCAGAAAAATAATTAAATATTATTATATGTGTTCATTATATGTGAATTAGCATATGTGAAGATTTCGTACGAAAATGTGATCGTTTGGGTGTTTAATTAATAAGAAAGGATTAAATTAATTTTCTATGTTTTATTATGTGAATTTCCATGTGTGAAAAAAAAATAAATTAAAAAAATTGATGCTTTAATTTTGTTTTTTGGATGTCAAATTATAAAAAGGGACTCAATTAATAAACCATAAAAATGTGATAGGTAAAAGTTGAAGTGACCAAATTGTATATGGATAGCATCATAGAGGACTTGCATGTCAAATGGGCCATTATGATTATAGTGGACGGCAATGATGATGAAAAATTTGGCATTTTGTGTATTGTATATTAGTGAAATAATATTAAATAGTTTTATATTAGAAAACCATGAATTAATAATAGAAAAAGGGTGATAAAAACAAAGTTTCTCATTTTTTTTCTCCCCTTTTGACGAAACTAAACAAGAAATGGAAGAAAGAACACCTAAGGCATTCGGCCATCTTGTGTTGGGAATTAAGGTATGATTTCATATGTTTTTCTTTGGATTTTGAGAAATTTAAATTGGTTTTGAAGCTCCTAACATGACCCATGTGAATGATTTTGTGTTTGTGATGCATGAAGCATTCGGTCATGAGCTCAATGGGTTACATTGTGTATGTTTTGATAATTTGTAAGGAGAAATGTTTCTAATTGAGTATGAACAAACTAAATTACCATATGTGGCTCAAATGAGCTTGAGTAGTCGGCTAATGAAGTTAGTTGAGTTATAATACTTGCTTAATAATGAAAAGAACATGAGCTTAATGCTCAAATAGCATTCGGCTTTGGACTAAGTTAAATTAGTTAGAAAATGAGTTCCAAGATAGTGAATTATGTGTTAAAAGAGGGATTTAGGTTGTATATACGTGTTTAGATTGAATACAAGAGGCTATGTTAGCTAATTGAGGGATTCGGCCATAGTATTATAGTGAATAATAATTTGAACAAGGGTTTTAATTGTATGATAGGTTTTCGGCTATGGTTGATTGGATAATAAATTGGTGTGGATGCTTTGAATGAGATATGTACAATTATAAGTTAAATTTAAGGTTTGTTAAATTTGTCCTTATCATTGCCGAATGAGTTTAATGGCTAAAGAAAATTGTTAAGTGCTTAGTTAATGTGCATTCGGTCATTTAAGATGAGTATACATTTGATAATGTTTTGATGCTTTGAAATGGAATTTAATTATTAGATGAGTTCTAAGCTTGTTGAATTTTGAGATGTGATTGGGAGTAAATTTGACATGAGCATATTTTGCTAATGACATATTGATAAATGTTGAGTTACGATACCATGATATTAACTTAATTATCAAGTTGCCGAATGCTTATAAGTAAGTGAAGTTATGTTATAATTGAACTAAGTGTGGCTAGTAAAGCCTATTTAGTTTTCTTGCTATGTTTGACCATAAATATGTCTGAGTGATTCTGATTATAGCTTAACATTTAGTTAAGCATAATTGATGCTTTAAATTATATAGTTGTATAATCGAATTTGTTTTGGTTGAGTGTTACTTTGTTAAAGGATTTTTATTATTAAGCTTAAAGGCATTCGATCATGAGATGGATTAAGGTGAATAAATATTTATTTGTTTGTTTTAATTAAGCTCAAGAGAAAAAGGAGCTAAATTCGGGAAGGGGGAAAGCAAAAGTAGTTGATTAATCAATCCGTAATTGTGCAATGACATTCAAGGTAAGTCCTTAAGTAATTAAATTTGATTTGCTGCGCGCTTAAGATTTTATATAATATGGTAAGTAATTATTTGACCTTTACAAGTTCGATTTGCAATAAGTATATTGAATTTAGGCTATAATGCCGAATATGAAATGGATGATTTATGTATATAATGTGGCCGAATGACTATTAAGTAATGATATGAAAGTGTGTAATATGTGTGTACAATTTTATTGTACTTGTTTGTATAAAGTCGAATGTGAATTGAATGGTATATATGTGATGACCGAATAGCTATTATGAAACAAAGTCAAAGAATGGGATATTTGTATAATAGATGAATTGTGACTATTGTTCCTACTTGATCGAGGTTGTGTGTGAAATCATTTGTGAATATGGCATATAGCCGAATGGTTATTAAAAGTGAAACTGGGATAGTGAAAAGATTATGTGTTCTTTGTGTATGATTATTGAACCGAAAGTTAAAGGGTAGGTGTACATTTTGTGCTTATATTCGAATGAAGCAATTGAATTACTAATGTGATATGTTATGTGAAATGTGTTAACATGTGAATAAATATTCAAGACATTGGAAATGTATCCGGGCTAAAGTCCCGCAGGCTTCGTGCTGGAAATGTATCCGGGCTAAAGTCCCGCAGGCTTCGTGCTGGAAATGTATCCGGGCTAAAGTCCCGCAGGCTTTGTGCTGGTAATATAATTTCGGGTTTTATACCTAGCAAGCCAAGTGCCGATGAATTTGATAAAAGTATACAATTACAAGATCCTACACTAAGATGACAAATTGAAAGTGTATTACATATTAAGTTGGCCAGGTATGTATCATGTACTCGTATGCGATTTTGATTTGAATTAAATTATAAATGTACAAAGTGGTGCATCTTGAATAAGTGTTATGACTATAAATGTGATCGTGATACATTCGGTAAATGTGTGAAGTTATGTGAAGTGGTTCTATGTTTATATTCAAATATAAAAACTTGGTCCTTGTGGAAAGGTTTGTGGAAGTATATGATTTTATTTTTAGGTGATTACGATCATGGAAAATTAAATGTGAATATGATATTGTATTTTATTCGTTTCAATTGAACTAAAGTTGATAGTGAAGCATTTTTAATGCCTATTTTATATGAGTTCGATCTTGAATGACATGATATACATGTTTAAATAATTTGAATGCAAGGAATGTGTGAAAGAGCAAATTTGTAATAAATCTGCTTAGGACAGCAACAGTAGCGTGATTTTAGAAAATCACCATAAATTGTGGAAATTGAATTAGAAGCTGAATAAATTATGTAATTAAATCTTAATGAGTCTAGTTTCTTATAAAAGAAACCGTGTAAACAAAAGAATTGTAGATAATGAGATATTTGAAGTGGCGTGAGATAGAGTCAAAATGACTTCGAAATCCCCTGTTTTGTTTTTAGAAAATCATTTTAAATTGTAAAATGATGATTATAAGATAAAATTTATATTTTTAGACTCCTTAATGAGTCTAGTTTCAAATGAAATAAACGAGAACATATTTTGAATTCTGTACAATGAGAAATCTGATTTATAGTGAAGAATGGTCAGATTAGTCAAACAGTGAAATAGGGAAAAATTTAAGAAAAATTTGGTATTGATTGGTCAAACCAAAAATTCTGAAAATTTTAGGGATATAAGATATATGAGTCTATTTTCAGTAAAAATTAACGGCACATGATTTGGAGTTTTGTACCTCCATTTATAAATAATTTAGTGACTGCTGCTCAGAAAGATAGCTTGTAGTGGTTATGTGATTATGTTGTGAACGTTGAATAAACTTGGTCAGATGTATGTAGTCCATGTGAAAATGAGGAGTGATAAATAACAGATAAATATATGCTATATGTGCTTGGCATGTGACCTTGTGGTTCCATGAATCAAACATGGAAAAATATGACATGTTGTGGTTGGTATGTAATGGATATGTGCAAGTTTTGTTCATACGAATGAATTGACAGTTATCACACGAATTTAAAATCATAGTCATAAGTTATTTGTAAATATAAATAAGTGAAGCTATTTAATAAGGTTATATGAACTTAAGAGTACTATGAATGTATATGTAATTGAGATTTTTTTTTTAATTCGGATTAGTGATATGGAATTTCCATAATCATTGAAATGATTTATTTGCTTAAAGCTTACTAAGCTTTCAAAGCTTACTCTGTGTGTTTTTCCTATGTCTATAGGGCTTCAGAGAAATTGCTTGGGTTGGAAGTCGAGGAGATTTCATCACACTATCAAGTTATCATGTGAGTAGATAAAGTTTGTATATCATTAAGGTTTAAGGCATGTATAGAATAGACTAATAGTGGAAAGATATTTTGGTTAACGTATTTAAGCCATGCGAATATGACATCTTTTGGATGTTTAACTTTATAAGTTTGAAATTCGATCTCTGGTTGTGTCTAGCATTTATTTAAATAAATAATCTTTATTTCAAGAGAATGTTCAAAATTTTACTGTTAAGATCTGTTTTCTAATTTCCGGTAACGCCTTGTCCTATTCCGGCGATAGTTACGGGATAGGGGTGTTACATGTTTGTATTGCATGTCAAAAAAAAAGTCATATAAGTTGTCGTTTCCTAATTCCACTACTTTGTATACTATGCCATTTGAATTAGTTGTCTCAAACTGATGGGGACCTGCAGCTATTGATTGTGGTGGTAATTGGTACTATGTGTCCTTTGTTGATGTTTTTAATCGTTTTACCTAGTTATTTCTCATTCAACGTAAATCTCAAGCAATTAACTGTTAGTTAGTTCCAACAAATGGTTAAAACATAATTTAAGAAAGACATTAAACAATTTCAAAGTGATTAGGGTGGTGAGTTTCGGTCTTTCACGTCGTTACTCGCACAACATGGGATTATTCATCAGATTTCGTATCCGCATGCTTCGAAACAGAATGGAGTGGTTGAACGGAAACACCAACATATTGTTGAGGTTGGTCTCACCTTCCTTGCTCAAGCGCACTTACCAATACGATTCAAGTGTTATTCTTTTACTTGTGCCATTTATCTCATAAATCGGTTACCTACTCCAATCTTGCAAGGTAATACTCCATATTTGGTACTTTATGGAAAATCGCCAACCTATGATCATCTTCGCATTTTTGGTTGTTGTTGTTTTCCATACCTTCCTCCTTTTAATAAACATAAGTTAGAGTTTCAATCTCAGCCGTGCACTTTTCTCAGATATAGTCCACATCGTAAAGGCTACCAATTTCTTACGCTTGATGGAAAGGCTGTCATCTCTCGACATGGTATTTTATGAAAGCAAGTTTCTATATCTTGAGGATCCTTTATCATCTCCCGCAATAAATGATTGTGTTACCACGTATGTTCCTCTTGTACAGTTGTAGTCTCCTTTTTCTAGTTTTCCTTGTCAGAATACAAAAAATCTCGTGGCTTTACCTTGTGATTCGTCTCGCTTGGATTATACTACTACTCCATCACACACACCAATAGTTCCTTCTAATATGGTCAATCCTTCTCCACAACTTGGAAACACCCCTTCTCCTACACCAAATTTTTCCACCACTGTAGTAGATCCTCCTTAACCTATTGGGAATACACATCATATGGTGACACGGTCCAAAGCTAGTATTTTCAAACCCAAAGTTTTAGCTATTGAAACCGCTGAACATGGGCCTCGTACGATTGATGAAGCTTTTCCTCATGAGATAGAGTGTAACGACTCAAGCTAAGTATGATGCATTAATTCATAATTGCAATTGGGAGTTAGTTCTTTTGCTACTAGGAAGAAAGACTGTAACACCCCCTTTACCCGAGACCGTCGCCGGAGTCGAGCACGAGGCATTACTAAACTTATTTGAGCACTTAAACAAATTCAAACAATTTATATCACACTTTCCAGACAAGCTGTCCAACTGCGTTACAGACGCAAAAAAAAATCATATCTCGAGTTAAAAAACTCGAAATCCAAATCCGTAAATTTTCCCCGAATCTAGGCTCATATATCTACATACTAATTTTTTTCTAGAATTTTTTGGTTGGGCCAATTAGTACAGTTTATTAGTTGAAGTCTCCCCTGTTTCAGGGTTCGGCTGCTCTGACCCCTGTGCACTACGAACCAAATTTCTCCATGTATAGAATTCAAATAACCAAGCCGTTTGTTTCTCTTAAAAATAGACTCAATAAGGAAGCCATACATATATATTATGACTCCTAATTAATTTTTTACAATTTTTAATGATTTTTACAAATCAGAACAGGGGAGTTCAAAATCACTCTGACCTTGTCTCACAAAAATTCAAATATCTCCTGATATGAAAGCCTTTTGCTTACTCTTCTATGTGAAACTAGATTCAATAAGATTTAATTTCATATTTTATTCAACCTATAATTAGATTTTCATAATTTATGGTAAATTTTCAAACTCAAACTACTGCTACTAACCAAAAACTGTTTTAGTACAAAATGTTGTTAACTAGTTTATAACATCTTTACTTCATTTCATTTAAACTCTATACATGCCATATAAATCTTCAAACATAAAACAAAAACTATCGGAATTGATCTGGATAGTGTGCTTTGTTGTGTTGATCCGATCTACCCACTTCACTTCAAGTCAATCTACATAAAAATATTAAACATACACAAGTAAGCTTATTGAAGCTTAGTAAGTTCATAGGTTTAAAAATAATGCTTACCAAACATAATATTTCCAAACAATACCAAAACATTTACTAAAGTTTCTTGCGATTCACAACCATTGTTATAATAATTCACATAGTTGAGCTCAACAGTAACAACTACTCAATCTCTTTCATTTGGATCACTTCTCTTTTATTCCTTATAATCAAATTAGGAAACGGCTTACGAAATTGAGTACGTCTTTGCTCAATGCCACGATTCAAAACTCAGTATGATTTTCCTTATTGAAATACCATACCTACATTTTTCAACTCGGTATGGGAAATGCCATACCTACATTTCTTAACTCAGTATGGATTTGATAATACCATACCTACATTTCACAGCTCAGTATGGATGATACCATACCTACATTTCACACTTTGCCATGGAACAACCATGGTCTTATCCGTCAATTCATCACACGTCACGATACGAACGTACTCAATCCTGCGTTTTTCCTAATTTGCATTTCCACATTTATTCTTTCATTAACAAAATCTACACAATCCCACAACAAATTCGTATATAATAACACATTATATACTTCAATCATTCACAAATAAACATCTAAATTCAACCATATGAACTTACCCGGCTAATTTGTAGAAGATATTGAAATTTAGGGACTATTCCGCAACTTTTTCTTTTCCTCGTTCTTCTTTGGATTCTTGATCTATAATATAAAATATTTCTACTCATTAGCATTTATTTGATTTCTATTTCACTTCACAATTTATGCTGTTCAAATTTTGAAATTGCACTTTTACCCCAAAATTTATAGTTTTCACAATTTAGTCCTGCTCAATTCACCCATCAATTGAACTAATTTTTCTCAATTAACACTTTATTTTATCATTATAAACTATTTCAAAACGTTTTATATTCTGAATTTCAACAGCAACCTTCAATTCACAACTTTTTCACAATTAGGTCCTAAATATCATTTCCTATCAAAATCACTTAATAAAACCACCTTAATATGAAATTAGAACTTAAATTTCATAATAATTCATCATAAACTTCCCTTATACATCCAGGGTAACTTCCAATTTCACCCATAAAATCAAAAACTAATGAATTCTATAAGTAGACCTAATTGTAAAAGTCATAAAAACATAAAAATTATCAAGAAAAAGCAAGAATTAAACTCACATGATGTAAAAATATGAAAAACCAGCTTTCTCCAGACCTTCTATGGCGTTTTGGCTGAGAAAATATGAAGAAATGTCTAGATTTTTCAATTACATCATTATTTAACTATTAACTTTTATGCTATTTCCAATTTTACCCCTTGTTCACATTGTTTTCTTGCTTATTTCATACCCAAACCGTCCAGCCATTAACCTTGGGTCTAATTGCTCTTTAAATCCATCTTTTTAAATACTTAAGCTATTTACTCACAATTTAACAAATTTTGCACTATTTTCAATTTAGTCCTTTTTAATTAATTAGCCATCCAAACGTTAAAATTTTCTAACGAAACTTTAATACTAACTCAATGACACTCCATAAATATTTATAAAAATATTTATAGCTTGATTTTCAATTTTGAGGTCTCGATACCTCGGTTTTGACCCGTTTGACCTAATAAATTCTTTTAATTCACTAATTTCACCATTTCACAAATTCTTCTAAATTCTTACTTGCCTCATAAATATTAAATTACTATCTTGTTCAATCTTATTTGTCGAATTTAGTGATCTCAAATCACCATTTCCGACACCACTGAAAATTAGGCTGTTACAAAGACAACTGGTTGTAAATAGTTGTTTAAAATTAAACAACATCCCGATGGCACTATTGCTTATTAGAAGGGAAGATTAGTAGCGAAAGGTTATTCTCAAGTACTAAGGTGTGATTTTCAAGAAAATTTTAGTCCTGTTGTTAAACCAACTACCATCCAAACCATTCTATCGATTTTTGTGTCCCAGCAGTGGCAGCTACGGTAAGTAGATGTAAATAATGCATTTCTTAATGGTGAGCTCACCGAGGAAGTCTTCATGCATCAACCTCCTAGATATGTTCAACATGATGTTGATGGGTGACCTTTGGTTTGTTGATTAACGAAGGCGTTGTATGGGTTACGACAAGCTCCAAGAGCATGGTTTGATAAGTTGAAATCCTATCTTCTTTCCATAGGTTTTGTTGGGTCCAAATATGATGATTCCTTGTTTATACGTGTTATTGGTGTGGCTCGTATGTATGTGTTAGTATATGTTGATAATATTATCATTACAGGGAGTTCAGCTCCTGATATTGATGTGTTTGTTAAACAACTTCATTCTAAATTTTCCCTTAAAGCCATGGGGGGTCTCCATTATTTCCTGGGTATTGAGGTCACTTACTTGACTGACAGAACTCTTCATCTATGTCAACGCAAGTATGTACTTGATTTACTTGATCGTTGTCATCTAGTTCATGCTAAGGTTGTTCATACACCTATGGTTAGCTCTTTTTTTCTGTCCAAAACTATGGGTACTCTGATTGATGATCCTGGCGAATATCGTAGCCTTGCAGGTGCTTTGCAATATGTCATGCTGACTCAGCCTGACATTGCTTATGTTGTGAACCGTATCTATCAGTTCATGCATGCTCTCACAAATGTTCATTTTGTGGCACTCAAATGAATTTTACGCTATTTGTGTGGTACAGTTGATTATGGTTTGCTTGTCAAACCGTCTGAGAGGCTATCATTGGTTGGATAAGCTGATGCTAATTGGGGGTTATACTTTGATGATCGACGGTCTATTATAGAGTACTGTATCTATTTTGGTGTTCTAAAAAGTAACAGGTTGTGTCTCGCTCCACCACTGAGGCAGAGTATCGCGAGCTGGTGGCCGCCACTACAAATGTTACATGGCTAATGTCTTTGTTGTGTAAACTTCAGTATCCATCTGTTGATACAACAAAAATATGGTGTGATAATTTGAGTGCTATGGCAGTAGCAGCTAATCTGATTTTACATTGAAAGTTTAAACATGTTGAACTTGATTTGTTTTTTGTTCGTGAGAAAGTTGTTGATGGGTCTCCTATCGCCAAAGAAGTTCTTGCCTGTGATCAAGTTGCTAACGTTCTTACTAAACGTTATTTGCTTTGTAGTTTTGTAAACTTCGACAGCCCTTACGAGTTTCGAAGATTAGGTAGATGGGTGAATGTTAGAGTTCACAAATTAGTTAAGTGTTACAGGTACTCTAGAATTTTGTTAATAACAACTTTGCAATTAAGTTGTTATACAACAGTTAAAAAATCAAGTGTATAAATGTATGTTCATCCACAGATATGAAAATAAGAATGAATTTTAGTTTGCTTAGTATTCTCTTTACCTTTCATTGTGTTACCACAAATCCTTTCAACTGATAACCAAATAAGCTTCTACAAGAAACTCTATCAGCTTAGTCACCCAACAAAATAAAGCATGGGCTAACCCCCATTAAAAAAATGGAAGAATAAACTAGCCAATAAAGAGTGACACTTAGATTCACACAGCTTTTGACAACCCCAAAGAGATCTATAATAATTACTGAGATTATGGAGTAGATCAAGTATGACCATTTAACAACCTTGTACCATTCTTTCAGTTTTCTCTTAGATTCTTACTGACTTGAGCATAGAAGGGTGCTCTATTGTACAAACTTCGGTGCCCTCCAATGTGTTTTCTACCTTACAGAAATACCAATTGACCCATTTCAACTATCCATCGCATAGTTAGCCTTAATATCCCTAGTCTAATCAACCGTAACCTTTAATTTATATCTTAATAAATTTCTTAATCTATATATATTTATATTTGGACCTTCATTTGTTGATATGTGGGTCATCTTTTCTTTTCTAGTTTTGCATGATATAGGAATATGATTAAATTTCAATCACTACAGGAAAATAGGGCTTTAGCGGCGTTTTATCAAAAAACGCCACAAAAATTATAAAAAACGAAGCAATAGCGGCGTTTTTGGTAAAACGCCGCTAAAAATAGAGCAATAGCAGCGTTTTTTGTTAAAACGCCTCTAAAAACAGAACATTAGCGGCACTTTTGGTAAAACGCCGTTAAAAACAGAGCATTAGTGGCGCTTTTGGTAAAACGCCGCTAAAAACCAGAGCATTAGCGGCGCTTTTGGTAAAACGCCGCTAAAAACTAGAACATTAGCGGCGCTTTCGATAAAACGCCGCTAAAAGTCATATAATCCCTGTAAAAATATATGCCCAAAATATGGGTTTGGGTAAAAAAATGAGGCTCGTTTAGAAAATGGGTCGGGCTCGGGTAAAACTTTTTTGGCCCGGGCCCGGCCCGAATTATATACTAAATATATATATTTATTTTTAATCATATTGATATTTTATTTTTAATTTTAATATAATCACTTTTTATTATATTTTCAATTTGTCTATTGTTTTAATAATTGTTTTAATATCATTTTTTATTTGTTTCTTATTTTAATATTTGTTTTAAATGTATTTGATGATTTATTATATTTTAAAATTTTTTATTTAATTAAATAAGTTAAAAAAATTAATAAGGGCCGGGCCGGGCCGTGCTCAGGCTTAACAATTTCATTTTGGGCTGGGTTTGGACAAGAGGCCCATATTAAATGTATTTGTTTTAAATGTATTTGATTATGGTTTAAAGGTCATTTAAGGGTTGGGGTTTAAGATTTAAGTGTTAGGGGTTAGGGGTTAAGGGTTAGGGGTTCATGGTTCAGGGCTTATGTTTTAAGGTTTAAGGTTTAGGGATTAGGAGTTTAGGGTTTAGATTAGTTAGTGTTTTTTAATTATATGATAAATATTTTCTTATATAATTATAAAAGAGATAGTATTAATTTTAAAATATTGAATTAATTATCATTATAGTTTAGGGTTTAAGGTTTAGGGTTTAAAGTGTATGAGTTATTATTTTAAGGTTTATAGATTATGGGTTTAAGGATTATGATTTATGGTTATGTAAGAGATAATTTCCCCATTTTCCCTAATCCGAATCTTTAAAATAATCACCCCTTTTTCCCCAATTTAAAATCCAAAATCCCCGATAAATGTTTCTTTTTCTAACAATGATTTAGTGTGCAATTGTATACATGAACTTTAATTTGATCCAGTTCTTGTAAATTATTAACTCAATTATTGATATAACATCATTTTATATTTATATATTTCATACATAAATATTTATATTTATCCAATAGAAAAATATATTGATGTATTTATTCTTTAAAATTTATATGATTAAATCAAAATTAAAGTTTTAACTATACATTTAAACCACAATTAGAATTTCACGTCTACAATTACACATTAAACCGAAATTCATATATAATTCTAAGATGTATTTCTATTAAAATTTAGGTGTATATATATAATTAAATGCCATTTGTATAAAAATCTAAACAACTAAAGCGGACTATACCTAAAAGAATAATACTTGTATTACTGTGTCATTTTGTATTTTTTTAATTCATCGATTTCATTTTATTTCTGTTAAAGTTTCCTTTTGTATTTTATATGATAATTTAAAAATTAAAAAAATCTTCAAAAAAGTAAAAAAATAAAAAATAAAAAATAAAAAATAAAAATAAAAAACTTAAAACTTAAAAATTTAATATTTAATATTTTAGTTCATATTTCAGTTAAAAAATTTAATATTCAAAAATTAAAAAAATTTCTAAAAAATGATAATGTCAGCACAAAAAATTTATAAGAAAAAATAGGAAAAAATATGTTAAAAATGAAAAAAAATCAAAATTGAGCATACAAAAAAATTGGACTATAGTGGCGTTTTTAATAAAAACGCCACAAAACACTATTATTTTTTATCCCGTTTTCAAAATCCCGCTTACAACGAAAAAAAAAAGTTTGGTTACCCGCTTCTCATCTTCTTTCTCATCTCCTTTTACTCTCAAAATTTGCCCCAAAATTTCCCATTTGGATGACGCCAAGCTAAAGCTCTCTCGTTTGGGTATTTTCCCTCTCAATTTCTTTTTAACGATAAACGCTTCATTAGAAACAAATTACTAATCGTAATCTTCAATTCTTTGATGCTTTGTAAATATGATTGTAGAATCTGTTATCGAAGAAACAATTCAAAGCATTGATGCTAAAACCCTTCTTCTCAAGGAACGCGAGAAGCTTCTCGAAGACATGGAAAACAAGATCACTTATCTGCAGTCTGTTATATCTGCAGTCTGTTTTTCCCAGCCCCTGAGCCTCATGACAATCAGTTGCATGCTAGTATAGTGAATCAGATAGATTATTATTTCAGGTAATGCTTTGTTTGCGTGGTGACTTAGGTCAACTTCGTTAATTCAGCGGGCATATCTTGGTATTGATGTCACCCACAAAGCTAACTGCCTGTTTCTTTGTTGCAGTAATGAAAATCTAATTAAGGATACCTACTTGAGGCAGAACATGGATGACCAGGGCTGGGTTCCTATTAAATTAATAGCCGGCTTCAAAAAGGTGAGTTTTTTTTTTCAGAATGTGGAGCTAGCTTCATGCCTGATTGTGTAGTTCCTGTGCTCAGAGCTAGTTTCATCTGTTAGCGTTATGCATGTTTATAACATCTGCACCTGCGGACTTCTCTGTCATATTGTTGAGGCAAGTTATGTGGTTATCATTAAAAGCAAACCTATTTTAATTGAAGTTTATGCAGTTGTCATTTGTGTGTTTTAAGAGAATTTCAAAACTGTGAAAGCCTGTGGAATTTTGCACTTTAGGTTTTGTCAAAATTTTCTATAAATTAAAATTCGAGAAACACGTAACTACTGGATTTTCAAGCTATTTTTCTATTTCCAAGAACATAAATTAAAATTCAAAGAATTGAGAAACCTAGTCTTCAGTTTCACACCTGCTGCTAGTTCTTGTTGAAACACATCAAAGAATGTCTCTAGGTACTCTGTCATATGCTTTCTCTTAGCATGTTGTCTTAAATGTTACTCGAAGACTTTTTCCCAGTATTTCATATTATGACTCGTAAGTTTTATTGGAATGATCATATCACATTTGAACCTTTTGCCTAAGGTATAACACAGTGCATGTTAGGAGATCTGATTATGATTTTCTTGAGATTTGCGTCTCATTTTTATTTCTTAAAATTCCCTTGTTAGTTTAAATAAACTTTCCTTATAAATTAGTATACTTAGCTTTCTTATCTTCTTTTTCATGGTAGAACATGAAATTGTGGTTTTGCGTCTTGTTTTTTAAATTGTAAACCTCTATTTAAGAGGAATATTATTAATGAATAAAATGAGTCGAAAGTTTCAGTAAATCCATTCCAATGTAAACAACCATAGGCAAAATTTGGAATTGAAATAAGGGAAAAACCTTTCTTCAAATTTGAGTTCTCTATTAATTGTATGGTGATTTGATCCCAGACTTGGAACATAACAATGCACCGACTATCATCTTCTGGATGCTAGTCCTATATATAGTAGTGATCTACCGTCATCCTCTGGAAATTGAGCTTTTGTGATTATGCCATTTCTTTCCAGATCAGGTAGTGAGCATCATTTTCTTGGTTTTGTGCCTTTGTGTCGAATAACAAAGAGCGTCAAACCTAAAAAAACATCGAGCGTCAAGTCCCTATAACCAAGACCATTTGGTTAGGCACTCGCTAGATGCACCTAGGCATGCTGTTTTGTAGGGTAATATTCATAAAAAATGTCTACATGGTTGAAATTCTCTTTGCTAGTAAAAATGGGGACAATATCAACTTCTCTACTTCTCAGTATTTGAGTATTCTACAAGAAGCATGGGCAAGGAGATAATAGTGCATATTGACCTACATGACTAAAAGAAAAAGATTGCATGTTTTGTAGATAATACCAAATCAATTTTGTGTTTTTTAATCAGAATTGTACATCTTAAGCTTATTTTACAGGCATCCCACATAAACGTGCTTTTTCTTTGCACTTTGTGCATCTTGCGCCCTTAACAACATTGGTTTAGAAATTTGTTGTTGGATAAGCTTGTAGTGATTTTGCTTTCCCAAAGCAATTTTCTTTTCTAAATTTTAATGCTTGTTATACAAACGCGGCATAGTTTCTATGGCTTCTCCTTTTCAGGTTTCACTTTTGACTGATAATATTCAGCTGATAACGGATGCTCTGCAAAGTTCAACAGTTGTGGAAGTGCAGGTACTTTCTATATTTGATAATCTTGGGATGTATGTTTTATCAATATTGAAATGCCTGGTCTTATCAACCATCAAGACTTGCATGCATCTTTATTTTTTATGCTTAATTAATAGTTTTGTTAGAAGATAGGACTAAAATTATGTGGTATGGTTTGCTTTGATCACTTTTGCTTTCACATTTTAGGGTGACCAAGTAAGGAAGCGGATTGATTGGATGCGATGGATAATGCCGCCTTCTGTTCATTTCCCTACCAAGTCTGGTCAGGATACACTAGCAGCTCGTGTTCAGAATATTTCATTGGATCAGAGAGCTGCAAACCAGAGTGGTGCAAGTAACCCTGAAGATTCTGATGCTGGTAGACCATCATATGGGGACTTCAGTAATCAGCCTCAGCTATTCAACAATGAGGGATCAACCGTCAGTGCTCATGGTGGGCCAGCAAGTAATTGAAACTATTTGTTATTTTCCGAATTTACCGAATTGTTTTCCTTTGTTCTTTTCCTTTTTACAAATGGGGATGTTGGATTTTCTTTTACTATTTGTTATTGGTGATGTTGGTGTTTAAATCTGGGGAATTTCGATTTTTATTTTCGAAAAAACATAAAAGAAAATCTTTGGAGGGCTTTGATAGCCTCCGGTTGCAGGGGTGATAAAAAAAAAGAACACATACTTGGATTGAGGTCTATGGAGAAAATGGCTCCTGCAGCTGTGGCTGCAACAGCTACTACTGCTATTATTCATGCCTACAAAAGCTTCTTTTTTTATTACCTTTCGAGGCATATATCATTTACCAAGAATTGCACTTTATATTATTTATTTATGTACTTATTTATACACTATTATTATATTTAATTGCTACTTGCTTCTGCTTCATAAAAATTTGCCCTGCATTTGTGGGACAATCCTTTGAAAACAACCAGATCTTACAACTGGTTCTTGTTGTATGGTTTTAAGTTTTGGAGCTTGTGGTACTTTTGACTGACTCTCAGAATAATTTTTATTTATTATTTGTGGTGAGAATAATAGGGTACTATTAATACACATACCTATAACTTTTTAGGTCTAAGTAGCTCCATGCTTGAGTAATGTTTAGGGTTTAAGTCTCGTGGATGGAGAAAATAGTTTTAGTATAGACCTTTAGGTTCAATTTTAAATTTTTTATATTTTTCATGACTTTTATAATATTTTATTTTTTTTTAAAATTTCATGACCTTTAGTAGCGTTTGTGGGAAAAGCGCCGCTAAAGGTCAAGACCTCTAGCGGCGTTTTTTTAAATAAACTCCACAAACTTTAGTGGCGCTGTCTATAGCGACCTTTTTTGCGACGCTTGTAAAAAGGCCGCAAATAGTTTTTAAGCGCCGCTAAAGACCTTAAAAAACGCCGCTAAAAGTTAATTTTGCTGCAATGAATTTTAGTCTTTATAGTACATTCGAATATAATATTTAATCTTTATACTTCTATTTTTTGACATAATATAAAAACTTAAAATATATTTTAATCTTTAAATATTTATTCTATAATAAAACCCCAAAAAATAATTAACTCAACATGAGATGTAATAGTAACCATAGAGTACAAAAGCTTAGATACAACAAACAAAAATTATCTTCTTGTTTATGTATAAAATTCTTTTTTTAATGTAAAAATAATTTATAACATACCAATCCTAAATTTTCTATGAATTTTTAAAAATTTATGTATTTGTTTATGTTATTTATATAAATATATATTCTATATTATGTTTTAATTATTCTATCTCGAATTTTCGTTTTCATTGTCCAATAACATTGCTATCAAATTTTGAATTTTTTTATATTTTAATATTTTAATAAACTAAAAATATTCAAACTAATTTTGTTTATGTTTGAACTTTGAAACATGTGATTCAACTTTAAAAAGCTCATTTAGGTGGCAATTAAAATTTAAAAACTTATTCTATTCAAGTACCAATTATAGTATAAAGACTTGTTTAGGTATAATAAAAGTATAAAAGGTATGTTTAAAATAACGTGATAGAATTCAAAGATTTATTTAATATATTTTCAATTTATAAATTCATTTAATAAAAATATTACAACTAGCAATATCTAAGCGGAGAACGAAGTCAGAAAATTCAAACAATAAGTAGATTCAAACATGCATCTACGATATTTTAATAAAGATTTTTTTCTTACAAAAACATCATTCATGTGGTCAAAAACGTCTCATTAAAAAAAATTACTTACAGACTATTTTACGAATTTCTTCATAAAGAAGCTATTTCTTTAAGAAAAAAAAATATTTTTATAATATAAACTGAAATTTCAAACAAATACTAATAATATAGTTGGTAGTTAAAAAAAAGTTCAACTTCATGTCATTATCTTTTTTGAAATACTTTATGTCATTATCTTTAATATAAACTAAAAGAATAAAATTTTAAATCTCATTTGAATCATAAATACAATTTTCAAAAGAATATATACGACTGCGATACTAATTCAAATATGTTTTAGTTCTTAAATCATATCTGAATTCAATAAATCAATAGGTATTCAGTAAAGAAAGTTTTGAAGTCATTATTTTATTTATTTATTTTCATAAACACTAATTATATTATTTAGTAATTTGTTTATCAGCAAAGTCGAGTCATGGTACTTTCTTTTTCTTTTTTTTTCTTTTAAGTTTTAACTTGGTGTAGGTTGACAATTTAATGCGTTTTGAATAAGTGTTTATTTCTAATAACTTGCGTTTAATTTTTTTATGTTCTCATGTTATAATATTGTTATAATATTTAATTTCACAATTATCTCTATTTTTATATTAATCACATATAAATATATTGTACATTTAAAAAGACCCTTATTCTATTATTATTCATATATTAATAAAATATTAAATAAATTTTATATTTTATAACTAATTTTAAGTTTAAAATTAATTTTTATTATATCAATCAAGTTCGGGTGCAGTAAATATTCTTAACTAAAATCAGATGGACCACCCAGCATGCAAGAGCGAAGCTAATTTCCTTTTTCGGAATTATCCATCTTTTATTTTTGGAGGGCATTCGTCGCCGGCACGAAAACAGGTGCACTGCGGAGTCAAAATAATAGCTCAGCTAATAGCGATGATTGGGCGAGCGAGCCGACTTGTTAGTCCGAATCCACGGTTAAACTGTCGGCTCATAACCTAAACCCTTCAAAAATAGTCTAAGAAAATATGGAGAGAAAAAAACATACCCATCTCATTACACAAATCTCCAGGGTCGTTTTGTGTTATGTTGCTTAATTCTGAGAACTCCCGTCCAAAATAAATAGCGTAAGCAGTGACAAAATCACGCGCACGTGAGATGTCCACACGCACGCACTTCACTTCCACCTCCTCCACGTGTCCCTTCATGCTTTCATCACTCCATGAATTAAAACAATAAAACCTCATCACCCACGTCGATTCTAGAACCACTCTCCATCTCTCTACGCCACGTGTCCCTCCTTCTTCTCCTATAAATTCCTCCTTCTCCCTTATGTCTAAAGTTTCAAGCGCCGTCGCCACATAAAAGATTGGAGAGAGGAGAGGGAAAAAAAAAAAAGTGGTCAGGTATACCTGAAAGGTTAAAAACGTCAGAAAAAAAAATGACTGCAACGGAGTTACAGTTACAGTTACCCGCTGGCTTTCGGTTCTATCCAACGGATGAGGAACTGGTGATGCACTATCTGTGCCGTAAATGTGCGTCTCAGTCTATCGCCGTCCCTTTTATCGCCGAACTCGATCTTTACAAATACGATCCTTGGGATCTTCCTGGTAATTTTTGATCTTTTCTTTAATTTCCGGAAAACGTTTTTATTTTTCGTATGGTTTTATATTAATTTGATTTGTAATTTATAGATTTGGCGTTGTACGGTGAGAAAGAGTGGTATTTCTTTTCACCGAGAGACAGGAAATATCCCAACGGTTTAAGGCCGAACCGTGCGGCCGGGTCTGGGTACTGGAAGGCAACCGGAGCTGATAAGCCGATTGGGCAACCGAAACCGGTCGGTATTAAAAAGGCTTTGGTGTTTTACTCCGGGAAAGCTCCGAGAGGAGAGAAAACTAATTGGATTATGCATGAGTATCGATTAGCCGACGTGGACCGGTCGGTTCGCAAGAAAAACAGCCTAAGGGTACAATACAAATACACTTTCTCACCTCAGTGGTTAAAATATTAGGGGTAAAGCGGTGATTTACATGCATGATAATTGTTTGGACTGGGACGTGAAGGCGAAGTGACCTTACCCTACTTGAACCACACAAAGAAAACGCTGTTCGTACACAGTGTGGTCCAGCAACATACAAAAGCAGACCAAACAATTATAACTCCAATTAAATTAATAATAATAACAGTAGTTAGTTAATTAATCAAATGTTTTGTTTTCTTTTCCATCAGTTGGACGATTGGGTGCTGTGCCGGATTTACAATAAGAAAGGTTGCATCGAAAAACAACCAACGCGAGGAAGCGTTACGAAAAAAGCTAGCGTGATGGAGATTGAGGAGAGTAAGCCGGATATTGGGACACTAGGCGTGGAGACGTGTGAATTTCCGCCGGCAGCTACGGCGATTGGTAACGATTACGTGTATTTCGACTCGTCGGAGTCGGTCCCGAGGGTTCACACGGACTCGAGCTGTTCGGAACATGCGGTGTCTCGGGAATTCATGACTGAGGTTCAAAGCGTTCCCAAATGGAAGGAAGAATTGGGAATGGCCAACAATAATGCCCTGGATTTCGCTTATAATTACTTGGATGCCAATATGGATATCGGATTTGCTTCACAGATGCAGAGTAGTAATCAGCTGTCGCCATACCAGGATATCTTTCTGTATCTGCAGAAGCCGTTTTAGAGGAGAAAATAAAATTGGGAGTTGAAATTGAAGGGATACTGTGTTTTGGCGTATCGCTGGGTAACAGAGACTGAAAGTCCATGAGTGTACCGGTGGGCGTGCGCGTAGATAAAAAGAAGCTGCTTAAACTTTGAAATTGGTAGATAGAACGGGAAAGCCGGGGGGAGGTTGTTGATTATTTGTTTATATAAAATCATAGAGCTAAAATTTGATGATTAAAATATATTTTAGATTTTAATATTTGTATTTTCGGAATTTAGTTTTCCTTTTGTTTTTAAAAATTTTAAAATTTAAATCATAATTATTATTAAATCTTTTTTATTAAATTCATTAGTTTAATATTTTGAAATAAAAAAATTACTTAATAATTAATATCAATTTGAACTTGTCATAATAAAATAAATTGATATTTTTAAAAAAAAATTTGGCATCAACATTTTAATTAATATAGTTAAAAGAGGATGGACTAAATTACATCAAAAATTAAAATATATGGATTAAATTCAAAGTTCAACATAATATAGAGATCAAAACAAAAATTTGACATTTTCTTATAATGTGAAAAAAAGAATAGCCAGGCAAATTTAAAGCATATGTTAACTTTTTAACACCTTTTAATATATGCAAATTATGTTTAACAATGTAAAATACCATTTAACTGTATACAACCAAAGATTATAGAATCAAAATTATAATTAAGCATAATAAAGAGGCTAACACTTACAGCATGTTTGGTTGGGTGTATTGGCATAGCCATTACACCCCTAATCGGTGGGCCCCACTTAATCCCCCTTTAATCCTTTATTTGGTTTAGTGTATTGCTATTACGGGTCTAATACATTACAGACCTAATCCTTAAAATCCACTGATTTCTATTCCGGAAGAAAAGCTCAGTTTTGCTGCGTATTAAGTTCTCCCAATTTCTTCTACCCAGTTTTACCCTTCTGCTGCTTCTTCTGATTTCTTCTGATTCCATAACTTTTTCCTTCCTCTCGGCCGCCACAACTGCTTCTTCTTCATCACTCATTAGTAGACTGCTTCTTCTTCTTCATCCGCTCAGCCCTGTTGCTGTTTCATGGTGGTCTTTTTTTTCTTTCAAGATTGCTTGACTTTTTTTTGATTCATTTGGATAGAGATCTCTATTTTCATTTGTCCTTATATGTATATATTTTGTTGGATTTGATATCAGGGGAGGGGAGCCACTCCCTTGCACTTAGCAGCACGCCGGAAGCAGCCTGAATGCGTACATATCCTGTTATACAATGGTGCTCTTGTTTGTGCATCAACTGGTCGATATGGGTAATAATAATTCATGTTAAGTTGCTAATTCATGAGTATCTGTATTTATTTTGGTTTTTTTGTCAGATGGATAGAATGATTGCTTGGAAAAATGACTGAAAATTTGTTGCTTTTTTCAGTTTCCCAGGAAGCACTCCTCTTCATTTGGCTGCTAGAGGGGGCTCTCTTGATTGCATTCGTATGTTGTTGGCTTGGGGTGCAGATCGTCTTCAAAGAGATGCATCTGGGTATAGTTTAATTTTATTATTTACATATATGGATATCTCCATGCTTTTATATTCCCAGGCCTTGATCCTTTGTTTCATTCATTTTCTCTTACCAAGATAATTTTATTATTTACATATCTGGGTATAGACTAGCCTTTCAAGTTAGGTTTTCAATGGTGCTCCTCTTGGCATCATATTAGTTGAGTCCATTACGAAATTGAGATGTAATACAAAGTCTTGAGGCTATACCAATTTACAGCATAAACTTTATACTTTGGTTCATATGATTTGCATCCCCATGCTTGTGGCGAATTTATGTCGAAACAATTCTGCCTTTTCTCTTTTAAGTTTTTCGTTGAAGTAGTAAAAGGATTTTATTAGAATTACGACTCATGCTTTCTTTTGGAAGTTGAGTAGTAGATATTGTAACCACGATTGTGTCCATTAACCTCTCTGATAATAAAAGTAATTGTTGATATTACTAAGGAAAATAGTAATACATGCATAGTTGCTTGAGCACATTAAAACTGGAGTGGTGCTATACATGTGATCTTATGTTTAACTATGTTGCTCGAAAGAGTTAAAGACATATGTTAAAGTACTTGCATTGTTATGTAATTTGATAGTTTGCTCCTTTGAATTCATCACTGAGATGAGTTGTGACTGTAGGTCTTCAAAATGGCCAAAGCACTACAACGGTTTGGCATGAAAAGAGCATTAGTTGTGCACTCAGAGGGTTTAGATGAAATGAGTCCCCTTGGTAAGCTTCATTTTATTACTCATTTCCCTCGGCTCAATCATCGGCTCATGTCGTCTTTGTTTGCTGTTCCTTATATCTAAATCATTACAATCTCACAACATATATCCATCCATACAGGGCCAGGGCGAGTCCTTGATGTCCCTCTAGAAAAAATTAAGAAGTTCTCATTTGATCCATGTAAGATCTTGTTTGTATTTCATGATGTTTTCTTCCTTCCTTTATTGATACCATAGATGTATTTTATTGAATGATACACAAGATTTTGAAACTGTTGTATTTATATACTGATCAAGTTGTGCTAAGAAAATACAATGTTTGGACAGTGGAATTTGGCATTCCTCGTTGTGCTCTAGATGGATAGTGGAATTTGGCAAAGTTTTAGGTTCAATTTAGAAGAAATAGAGACTGCAACTTAGTACTTTTCGGAGTCGAATTTGTTGGGAAAAAGTAACTTTGCTGCTACATATAAAGGGTTCCTTAGAGATGGATCAGCTGTTGTGATTAAAAGCATTAGCAAAACTAGTTGTAAATCAGATGATTCCGAGTTCTTGAAAGGATTGAATGTTTTAGCATCGTTGAAACACAAGAATGTTGTCCGGTTAAGAGGATTTTGTTGCTCAAAAGCACGCGGTGGGTGCTTCCTCATTTATGATTTCATCCCTAACGGAAATTTGCTACAGTATCTCGACGTAAAGGATGGTGACGGCACAGTCCTAGATTGGTCTACTAGAGTTTCCATTGTTAAAGGTATAGCCAAAGGTTGGTCTCTAGTTATGTTTTTTTGCCTTGTTTTAAGTGGTTCCTATTAGCTAACTAGACATGTTTGTTGCAACAGGGATAGCATACTTGCATGAATACAAAGTAAACAAACCGGCTCTCGTTCACCAAAACATATCAGCCGAGAAAGTGCTCGTCAACCACCGGTTTAATCCCCTACTTTCAGATTCCGGCTTACACAACATCCTCACCGTTGACATTGTCTTTGGTTCACTCAAAGCCGGTGCTGCCATGGGTTATCTCGCACCTGAATATGCCAACACGGGTCGTTTCACCAAGACAGCGACGTTTACGCGTTCGGGACACTCGTTCTCCAACTCCTTTCGGGTAAACAAAAGGTGACCAGCTCGGTACGTTTAGGAGCTGAAACTCGTAAGTACCAAGATTTCATAGACTCGAACCTTCATGGTCGGTTCTTTGAACACGAAGCGACTAAACTAGCAAGAATAGCATGGCTTTGCGCTCATGAATGTCCTATAGAAAGACCATCAATGGAGGAAGTGGTCCAAGAATTGGGTAACTGCAATGGCCGTCCTTAAATGGTGATGATGATGTTGTCACTTAACTACTCACTGATGCATGAATGGGGCATGTTTTAAATTTGTGTCCTTTTGTTAAGGACTATGCTTTTGTGAATTTTGTTCATGTGAATTCAACCTCGTAAACGCTATTTTTATTTTGTTATCCAAAAATTTATTTCTAGGCTTTTTTAATTCACTCTTTTAATTTTGTGCTTGAAAGTAAGCTTTATATGATATACTGATATTTTTTAGGGTGTAACAGAGCAGGCCTGAGTTAAACTTTAAATTTGTAGCTTGATTCTCAGTTCAAGCTCAATTAAATATCTATTGTATAAATTCATATAAGAAAATTTATTATCAAGAATTTTATGAAATTATATATCATTATTAAATTATATTTAATATTAATTATTTTAAATTGTATAAATTCATATAAGAAAATTTATTATCAAGAATTTTATGAAATTATATATTATTATTAAATTATATGTAATAATAATTATTTTAAATTATACAAATTCATATAAGATAATTTATTAGTTGTAATTATTTTAAATTTTATTAAATCATATATTTTAATTAAAATATATTTAATATTAATTATTTCAAATTATCTTTTATAGTATCATATATTATGATTTGAGTAAATTCATATAAGAATATTAATTATTAATAATTTTATTAAATTATATATTTTAATTATAATATATTTAATAATAATTATGTTAATTTATATTTTATAGTATCATATATTATGATTTGAGTAAATTCATATAAGAATATTGATTATTAATAATTTTATTAAATTATATATTTTATTTATAATATATTTAATAATAATTATGTTAATTTATATTTTATAGTATCATATATTATGATTTGAGTAAATTCATATAAGAATATTTAATATTAAGAATTTTATTAAATTATATATTTTTATTAAATTATATTTAATAATAATTATGTTAAATTATATTTTATAGTATTATATATTATGATTTTAGAAAATTCATATAAGAATATTTAATATTAAGAATTTTACTAAATTATATATTTTTATTAAATTATATTTAATAATAATTATGTTAATTTATATTTTACAGTATCATATATTATGATTTGAGTAAATTAATATAAGAATATTAATTATTAAGAATTTCATTAAATTATATATTTTAATTAAAATATATTTAATAATAATTATGTTAATTTATATTTTACAGTATCATATATTATGATTTCAGTAAATTAATATAAGAATATTAATTATTAAGAATTTTATTAAATTATATAGTTTAATTAAAATATATTTAATAATAATTATGTTAATTTATATTTTACAGTATCATATATTATGATTTCAGTAAATTAATATAAGAATATTAATTATTAAGAATTTTATTAAATTATATATTTTAATTAAAATATATTTAATAATAATTATGTTTAAATATGATTAAATTATTTATTATTGATAATAATAATCTTATTATAATTTAAATAACAATAACAATAATCATTTACCAAAACAATTTTATGCTAAGGGTATTCTAGTCATTTTAGTTTTTTCCATTATGCTATTACACCTCTATTCCATTCAACCAAACACAAGATTACTATTACGCCTCTATTCCATTACATTCAACCAAACAGTGGATTAGCTATTACACCTCTAATCCAATACACCTCTAATCCAATACAGCGAACCAAACGCACCCTTAGGTTTAACCATTTTCCAGTAATGTAAAAAAGAAAATTCAACATTGTGCATATGTGACATATTGGAAGGCCTTCATACCTTCATTTTTTATATAGTTATATAGTTTTTTTTTATTTTACAAAATTTAAAATATTAGTTTTTTAAAAGGAAAAAATATTTTTTAAAAGAATGAAAAAAATATTAGTTTTTTTAAATTAAATTATGTACATAAAATGCATATTTATAAGAATTGATCTAAAAAAGCAAATCGCCCTTTGGTTGAAATAGAACAATTAGAAATTTTGGAGACTATGGCTTTCTAGGTTCAAGTTCTAAGTGTGAGTATGTTTTTTTCTAAATTAATTTTGTTTTTAAATTAATTTTTATAAATTTTATAAAAAATGATAAAAAGATTTTCATAGTTATATTTGTTATTTTGTTAAAAGAATGAGTTTTCAATCATTTTTATTTGAATTGATATTTAATTAAATTATAACACCAATTGAGTTAAGCATTTAAATATTATTAGATTATAATACACCCATGATATGAATGAAAAGGAAATTATATATAAAATGTATTTATAAAAAAATTCATACAAAAATAAGGTTTTGGTTGAAATAATAAAATTAAAATATCAAATATCATAGTATTTTGGGTTCAAATATCATTATGTATATTTTTCTAATTTTATATATAAATATAAAAATCCAAAAAAATCTCATGGTATATTTGTTGTTTTATAAAATGGTTTGGTATTTAATAATTTTTTGAGTTAGAACCTAGTTAAGGGGTGACATTAATTCAGTCAACCACTTAATATATTGTATATGTGTGTATATGGGGTGAATGTTAGATAACATGTAACACCCCTTAACCCCTGTGTATCCCCGGAACATGATTACGGGACATTACTAGTCAATACAGTTTAATTACAGACATTAATTAATATAATTGTTTACACTTATACTAAATTTAATGTATCGTCCCTTTAATGGGCCCTCAAAGTCCAATATGAACAGTAACATCAATTCGGGACTAATTTAAAATCACTACGAATTTTTCTCAAAATTTCAAAATTTTTCTATCGAACAGTACCCACACGCCCGTGTGGTCTAGGGGACACGCCCGTGTCCTTTACCCGTGTAACTCTCTGACTTATTACTTATGAACAAATTAGTTTCACACGGCCAAGATACACACCCGTGTGCCAGGCCGTGTGGACTCAAAATGAGTCTTACAATTCAAGTTTACCAACATTGCAAATCATAAACCATAAACAACAGAATTTCTAATCTTTTAACTTACTCAAATTACAATCAAACACATCTAAAACCTATTAAATCGACCATCTTAAGTGTCTAACGAATGTACCTTCATTGGTACCACAATTTTTATCAACAAAACCTAGCGATAATTTACTAATCAAACCTATTTATAATTATTCCCAAATTTGCATCTTTATACCAAACTTAATTAAGCTATGTGCTCAACCATTATCATTTATAACAACATTTACAATAGGTTTTCTAAAATGACCACTTTGACATCCTAGGTACATGTCATTACCAATAATTTACATAAATCTCCACTTACAGTTTGGGATCGGCTTGGGATTCTGATTCAACGATCTGATTTTTTAACTTATCCTGCACACGGAAACAAACCGTACGCTGAGTATGAACTCAGTGGTATTTCTATAATCTGAACACTTAATAACATAACATGCACTTAAAATCATATAATAATCATAAATATTTAATTTCATGGATAAATTCTTTATAACTCATTTAATTTTTATCATCTATTAACCAGATTAGCTTTTCAAAATAAATTCACAAATCATTTAAAACAATAATATTTTCCATTCTTATGTCTCACTTACACTTCTGTTCACTATTCAATTTCAGTAAATAATATTAATTATTACATTTCATTCAGTAACCCGTATAATCCAAGCTCAATATCAGTCAATATTTTTCAGTACATTCAATTTATCAATTTCATTTAGTAACATTCAATTATTCAGAAGCAATTAGTTATTTAGTAACAATCATTTGCTCAGTAGCAATCAATTCTTCAGTAACGATCAATTATTCAGTAACAATCAGTCATTCAGTACTTTTATTTACCCCTATTAACATGACTCGGATACTGATGGATACACGGATCCAACCATCACACCAGTACAATATGGCACATAGTGCCTCATCGGTCAAGCCAAAGTAAACAGTAACAGTACGGTATAGAGTACCTCATCGGAATCATCCGAAGTAACAGTACGACACACAAGGTGCCTCATCAACTTGAAGTCGAAGTAACAGTACGACACTTATAGTGCCTCATCGACTCAAGGTCGAAGTATCCCTGAACACTTCCAATCCTATGGCATGCCAACTATATCCGACTTAGTCCGAATACTGTTAATAGGGTTTTCAATTTCACTTTCAATTTTTTTTAACCAATATATATTTCAAGTGATCACATATATTCTCAAATAAATACAATTCACTTTACTTTTCAATAACAAATATTTACATTTCACAATAATCACATATTCATAATTAATTTCATCACATTTCCAATCAATATAATTTTCAAATATAACATACATCCAATTTTCAATTTTCATATCAACCACATATATCCATATGAATTCAATTCAATAACAATTACTAATACTTACCTTAATTTCTTACAATAACATATAAACCAAAATATAACAGTTAGTAATTAAAATTCAGATTAATTACCAATTCAATTTAAATTCAACACCAATGCTCAAATATCATATAAATTATAACTTCACAAATACTCAATTCAATATCAAATATACTATACTTACCTTAATTTTCTTACCATAAACATTTAAATTAAAATATAACAATTAATAATTAAATTCGGATTATAGAAATACAAACCGCAATTTCTGAACTAACCCCCGTCGACTTTGCCTTTTTCCTTGTTTAGCCGAGGTTTCCGGTACAATGTTAGCTACGGAAATCAATTAAAAATTATCAATACACTACCATTTAATTTCACATTGAATATTACAATTTTTTTATTCAACTTTTGTCTAAATTCCAATTTAGTCACTAAACCAAAACTAACTTTTATTCTTCACATTTAACTCAATACTTTCATTCAATTCCCACTTTAAACTAACTTCAACTCTCTAATTTCACCATAAAACCATAATTTCAAAATTCTTTCAATTTAGTCTCTACTATTCAAAACTTATAATTTTCTTTGTAATTCAATATTTACTTCACTTCTAACTTGAAATTCTATCAATTTAACCCTTAATTCTTCAATTTATTAATACGAACCATATCTAGAAATCTAATATCTTTCAAAATATCAACTTAATTTCATCAAAACCTTATTCCGAGGCTTCTAAAACATTAAAATTAAGTAAAAAGGGCTAAATTGACTTACCTATTATAGTTTAAAGCTTCAAAACCTCAATTTCTCCCTTTTTTCTTTCTTTCCCCTTTCTTTCCTTCTTTTCTTCTCTGTTTTCGTTTCATATTCTGTTTCTTTGTTTCTTTTCTATTTCTTTATTTCTTTTTATTTCATTTGTTTCATTTGCTTTATAATAATATTATAATAATATAATTTAATAATATACTTATATAATAAGTAAACATATATGTATTTTACAAATGTATGTATATTAGTATTACACATGTCACAAATTTTACCATACATTTGTTAAGATTTAGTTAAATATTACATAATAATATAATATAAATATATTTAAAACATAAAAAAAAATCTAAGATTTTATCATACTTATGCCGCCTCATTTATGGGACTTGGTAGATTTACCTATTTAGTCCCTTTAACTTTTCTTTAATTTATAATTAAACTTCTACACTTTATTCAGTTTAATCCTTATACCTAATTTAACCTTAATTTAAGCTAAATTCACTTAATTAAAGTCTAATTAACCACTCGATTAACTTTATAAATATTTTTAATAAATATTTATGAATTCATTTTTTAGAAACGGAGACCTGAAAATACATTTTTCGATAACCGTAAAATTCGGGTCATTACATAACAACTAGTAGTTAGCTGGTTTGTCAAGTCAGTTAGTCAGTTAGTAGTTAGTTGAAGTCAGTTGGTTGTTAGCTAGGTAGTTATTACTTTATTATGATAGTTACTACTCAATGTTGTATAAAAGGGTGCTAATGACTTGGTCTAATCAAGATAAGAAAATGATTTGTTTCTTTATGTGAGTTTCTGTCATTTGCTGTTATGGTATCAAAGCTAGGTTTCGATCCTGGGACCTGTGGGTTATGGGGCCACCACACTTGCTTTATAGGATGCTCACGCAATGTGATTTCTACCCAGTGCTTTGAATGTCAAAGTGTTATAATTGACAACTCATTTGTTGTTGAGGTTTGTAGCTCATCTCCCTCTAGTGAGAAGCTTCAATATGTGGAACCTAATGATACAGATTAAAGTCTCGACACTGGAGTCCAGTTCTTGCCTAAACATGTTGCAAATGTTGAACTTGAGCATGCTACAGGTTCTGTTGAGTCCAGTTCTTGCCTAAGCATGTTGCAAATGTTGAACTTGAGCATGTTACAGGTCCTGTTGATGTTGTAAAATCTTTGCCTAGTAATGTACATCCCATGGTCATAAGAAGTAAGGTGGGAGTGTTTAAGCCTAAGATCTATATTGCTAAATTAAGTATGATTGCACCTAAGAGTGTTCATAAAGCCATGATGATCCTTTCATGGTAAAAAGCTGTTGATGAAGAGTATCATGTTTTAATCTAGAATGGGACATGGGAGTTGGTACCTGCTCCAGAGCATCAAAATTTAGTAGGATGTAAATGGTTGTTTAAAATAAAGAGGAATTCGGATGGGAGTGTTGCTAGGAATAAAGCTTGATTGGTGGCACAAGGTTTTTCTTAGACTGCTGGTTCAGATTACTATGAAACCTTCAGCCCTGTTGTTAAAACCAACACTATTCGCATGATGCTTGTTGTAGCAGTGTCTCAGTAGTGGAAAATTTGCCAAATAGATGTGAACAATGTCTTCTTAAATGGCAAGCTTGTAACAACCCATTTTTCAGTAGTGCGGAAATAGTGGTTTTGGGGCCACCAAATTCAACAAGTAAGTTCGTAAATATTATTATTTAATATTTACGAGTCAAATGTGATTTTTAAAAATGTTTTTGATTTGATAATTTATGTTATATAAGTGATTTATTAAGTTTAATTAGTTTTAGAAAATGAGGTATCAGAATCTTTTTTTTATAAACCGAGACATAAATATTTTTATAAATATTTACAGAGTGTCATTAAGGTGGTATTAAAGTTTCGTTGAGAAATTTTAATGTTTCAATAGTTAATTAATTAAAAAGGACCAAATTAAAAAAAAATTACATTTTTGGGACTTGATTCCTGTAAATCAGACTCGTAAATATTTTTAGTAAATATTTACGAAGCTAGTTGTGTAGTTAATTAGATTTCGGTTAAGTGAATTTGCATAAATTAAAAGTAATTAGGTATAAGGACTAAATTGCATATAGGGTGAAAGTTGAATTATAAATTAAAGAATAATTAAAGGGACTAAAGAAGCAATTTTACCATTGTTTCTTTAGTAGGACATTAGGTAAGATATTTGTAAAATTATTATATATATTATAATAATTAAAGTTTTCTTAAGTATTAAGTATATATATTATATAATTATAATAAAACAAAAGTAATAAAAGAAATAAAGAAAGACAAAAGCTAAACCAAAATTTGAAAGAAAAGAAAGAAAGAAAAAGAAAGAAAAGGGAAAGAAACAGACGCGAAGGCTTAGGGACTTCAAAGTTTTCAAGTTCAATTGGTTAGTTAATTTAGCCCTTTTTTTGTAATCTTTATGTTTTCGAAATCCCGGTGTTAAGTATTACGTGATCCATGTCAAAATTTTAGTATTGATTGAGTTTTTAAATGTTGTTAATGTTGAATAATTTTAGTAATAGGGATTAAATTGATATATTTTTAAGCTAGAAGTGAAAAAGGATTAAATTGTAGAATAAATTGTAAATTTTGAGTTATAGGGACTAAATTGTGAAAATTTTAAAATTTATGGATTTAAGTGAAAATAGGGAGTTAAATTTAGTTTAAAGTGGAATTTGTATGAAAATATAGAATTAAATGTGAAGAATAAAAATTAGTCTCGATTTAGGGGCTAAATTGAAATTTAGGCAAATATTGAGTAAAAAAATTGAAATATTCAATATGAAATTGAATTGTGTTATATTGATGAATTTTAATTGTTTTAATTCCATAGCTAACATCGTACCGGAATTCTCGACTAAAAAGGGGAAAGATAAAATCGACGTTGAATAGCTCGAAATTCCTGACTTGTATTTCTATAATCTGAATCTAGTTGCTAATTGTTACAATTCAATTTAATGCATATGGTAAGTATTGAGGTGAGTAATTGACATTTGATAATTGACTGAAATGGATTGAATTGGTAGATACATATTGAATGTATTGATTATTGAATTGAAATGAATATATGTGCTAATGTGAAATTTGGATATTTATTATTATAGATTGAATCTAATTCATGTGTATATATGTAATTATATGAAAAATTAGTATTGAATATTGGTTATATCTGAAATGTGAAATTAAGCCCTATTAACTATATCGGGCTAAGTTGGATATAAATGGCATGCCATAAGATAAGAAGAATTCAGGGAATTCTTCGATTTCGAGTCGATGAGGCACTGGGTGCTAATTTACTTCAATTTAACCGATAAGACACTGGGTGTCAAATTTATATAGCGCTGGGCACAGTTACTACTTTGGATTTATCCGATAAGGCACTAGGTGCCAAACTGGTGTGTTGGTTGGATCCATGTATCTGTCCGAGTCCGAGTCGTGTTAATAGGGGTAAATAAATAAAGTTCTATAATTGATATTGAAATGACATGGTATGAGAAATGGAAGAGATATAGTGAATTGAAAATAGAATGTGAAATATGTTGTAAATACATGGAATATACGAGTTATATACTCATTAATTGAATATGGAATAGCTAATGCTATTGTTTAAATGATATGTGGATCAAATTGTGAAAAGCTATTGTATAGCAAGTGATGAGAATTGAGTATGGTATGAAATGATATATTCATGAATTAAGTATTGAATGGCTAATGTCATTGTACAAATAAATATGGTTTGATATGTGAATAATTACTGATATAGCAATTGTGTGAATTGGGACATTATTTAACAAATGAAATATGATAGCATATGATGTCATGATAGTAGACATTAATATGTGCTTAAAATTCAATTGTGCATATTATATTATCTTGTCTTTAAAGATTCGAATTATAGAAATACGACTGACTTTTACTCGCATATGGTTTTGTTTTCCGTGCGCAGGTTAGGTACTTAACTTTTGAACGCCGATTCAACATCTAACAACGATTCCAAACTCAAATGTGGTGATGTTTACCTTTGTGTTGGCATGTACCTAGGGTGTCTAAATAATAGTTATTTTGTGGATGGATTGTAAATGAGGTTATAAGTTTAATATTTGTTTGGTATATATATATAATCTTGTGTTTGTTTTTGAAGCCATACTATGAAATGTAATGCCCCGAAAATTTTTACAGTAAGATATTATCCTTGATATAGTAAAATAAGAAAATAAAGTGACAAAAAGGGAAATTTTGAGTTATGTCAATATTGGGAAGTATATTATGATATATTAATTCAAGAAAGGACTAAATTGTAAAAGAGAGAAAAGTTTTATTGCACAAGAGTAAATACTCAAAATTTGAGGGGTTAAAGTGTAAGTATAAAAAAGTTGAAGGACCAATAGTGTAAATATTTTAAGGGTGGAATAACCTAGAAACTAAGGAAAATGGATGAATTAGGACCAAATTGAATAGGTGAAGGACTATGATGGACTAAATTGTAATTTTACCAAATTAAATGATGACTTAAGGATGGAATTTTAAAAGATAATAAAGGGAAAAATGGTCAATTGGAAGAGAGAGAAATCTAGAAAGTAATAATGATGCTAGAGATATTTTGATATTTTATTATTATTTAATTAGATAAATATTATTTTATTAATATTTTAATAAGATATTTTATTATTTTATTATTATTTTATTAGCATATAAAGAAAGAAAGATGAGAAATTCTCATCCTTTTTTCCCATGCAAAACCAACGTGAGAAGAAGAAGAAGAAAAGAAATTTTTATTTTTTTACAATTTGGTCCTTTTACCAAAAGGTCACCATTTTCACCCAAAAATCAAAAGAATTTCCATAGCTACCAAGAGAGAAAAATGTTAAGGAGACTATGGTAAGTTAGAATATCAAGTTGGATTCAAGAAAGGGAGCTGAAGGGGAGAGAAAATCAAGATGAAGATTGAAATCAATAGAGCAAGGTAAGAACATCATGATTTCAATATATTTTTAAGTTTGATATTATTGAAAAAGCATGGGATTAATGTTAATGTAGAGTTTCCTTACATATGGTCCTATGTTATTGATATGTTAGTGGAGAGAAAATAAGAGAAAGTGATGAGAAATAGTGTAGAAAAAGAAAATAAGGGTGTTATAAACATGGTAATTAATATCTTGCACTAAAATAGTTTTGGACAGCAGCAGTAGTCTAACTTTGAAAAATCACCAAAAATTTTAGAAATCAAATTATAGGATGAATAAAATATTAAATTAAAACTTATTGAGTCTAGTTTTTTATAGAATAAATTATGTAAGCAATGGAATTGTAAATAATGATATATAATAAATGTTTTGAGACAAGGTCAGAATGATTTCGAGTTCCCCTGTTCTCAATTTGGAAAATCATAAAAAATTGGATAAAAATAATTATGGGCTTAAATTTATATTTTTAGAATCTTGAATGAGTCTATTTTCAAGAGAAATAAATGATAACATCATTTGAATTCTGTACGAGGAGATAATTAATTTTTAGTGAAGAAGGGTCAGAACTATTAGACAGTAGAACAGGGGTAACTTTAAAGAATAAACTGTACTTATTGGCTAAACCAAAAATTCTGAAAATTTTATGGTAATAATATATATGAGTATAGTTTTAGGGAAAATTATAGGATCTTAATAGCTCCAGATATAAATAATTTAGTGACTATGACACAGATGGACAGCTTGAATATTCATAAAAGTAAATAATAAAAATTATAGATAATGTTACTTACAAGTGTGTTATATACATTAAGGATGTGGAATAGAGAGGAGGAGGAGGAGGAAAATATATATGAATATTCAGCTAGCATGGCTAATTTGCATGTTTTAGGCTTAGGGACTAAATTGAATAAAAGTAAAACTTGAAGGGGTAATTTTGTAAAAATGTCAAAAATGACCAAATTGAAGGGAATGAATTGTTTTATTATTTAAATTAATAAATTGAATGAAATTATCAATTTAAGATCGAGTGTAAATTAGAAAAATGGTAAATTACCAAAATGCCCCTGAATCTTGATATTTCTGCAATTTCGCCAGGTAAGTTCACGTAACTTGAATTATATTCTTAAATGCTTGAAATGTATGTTATTGATGTGAATATGATTTGAATGTTCATTGTATGAAAATTGATGAAACATTGATATATTTGATAAAAAGATAAAGAAATCCTGGTTGAATGAAAGGAAAATTCGATGGATCTCTGAAAAGGAATTGACAGTAAAAAAGGATCTGGCCCGGATGGGTGATCCTATCCTGATATAGCCCTCTCAAAGAATATGTGTAAAATGATTTAGCCCGGACAGGTAATCCAAATTAGGGTCTGAATTTAGCCTGGACTGGTAATTCAGATCCAAGCTCATTAGAGTAATTGTCGTTGCAGGGGATTTAGCTTGGATTGGTAATCTCGACAATACTCTATGAGTTTATATTACAGGGGATTTAGCCTGGACTGGTAATCCCGCTATAAGGATGAGGTTCGCGGGAATGTGCTCTCTGAAATGAAATGTGTAAGACCATGGTTGAAAGATACCAGGGCAGCGTGATATGAAATGTGTAAGACCATGGTTGAAAGATACCATGGCAACGTGACATGAAAAGAATAAGACCATGGTTGAAAGATACCATGACAACATGACAAAAAATGAGTAAGACCATAGTTGAAACACACTATGGCATCATGTCAAAGATAAATAAGACCGTGGATGGGAGACGCTATGACAGTTGTTGAACAATTAATATTCAGGTAATATGTATCAGATGACGAATGGTTATATGAAATGGTTGTGTGAAATGTTTACAAGAACTGGTCATATGGAAATATATGTACAAAATAGTTGTATGAAATAATTATGAAGATGGATAAACGAAATAAGTACAAGTACATGGAATATAATTTATGTTAAGTTTGATATAAACTATTACCGGAATAAATATACATAAAATATATGGAAATGATGGAGCATGAAATATTGATATAATGAAATGAATGATATATACTTATAAAAAAACGGTAAGAGAATGATATGTTTCATGACATGTACATATATGATTATCTTTGATATGTTGATATAAGAAAACTATGTAGGTAAAGACAATTATTAAACTCAAGTGTGACATGTCGAGAAAATAAGTATATCAATGTTGAATTTATATGAAATATGTACTAGTATACTAACAATGTCGCTGTTTGATGCTTATACAAGTGCCAAGCTGTTGATTGAATGGTAATATATTTATTTATATGATATATTGAATCGGTAAGTATTTAATTGAATTTTTCTCTTAAGTGATCTGCAAATTCTAGTAATGCCCCGAAACCTTGTTTCGACGTTGGATTTGGGTTAAGGGTGTTATATGGCATGATAAATTGAACCTAATTTAGATATGTGCATGTGAATTTAAGTTAGTGTTTAAGTGCTTATGAACTAGGCAAAATGGATTGAATTTGGCATGTTTATAATTTGGATTTGAATTATGCTTTGATGATATGTTTTGATGATATAAATATGATACCAATGATAGTACATTGGTTAGGCACCTAGAATGATTGTTTTGGTATGTTTTGAATGTATTTGATCATGTTTTGAACTGGTTAAACGAATGGTTTTGAGTTGTTTAATGACTGAGCATGTAGAGAATGGTAAATTGGTTATTTAAGGCACCTTTTAAAAGGGTACATACTGCTAGCACACGGGCGTGCGAGGCATTTTAAAAGGGTACATGGTCTGGCACGCGAGTTGTGGCTTGGCCGTGTGACCCAAGTCAGAGAGTTACACGGGCAAAGACATGGCCGTGTGAACCTTGCGGCTTTGAAAAAATTTTTAGTGTATTTCGAAAAATTCTTTGAGTTTCCGAATTAGTTTCGATTTATTTCTAATGCGTATTTTAGTCCTCGAGGGCTCGAATAAAGGACAATATGTATGAGTTTGATTGGTTTCTGACCTGGATATTATATGTTATGAAATGTTTGAAATTTTTATCTGTTTGATCTATAAATTCTGGTAACGCTCCGAAACCCTATTTTAGCGACGGATACGGGTTAGGGGTGTTACAAAGCTACTTGAAGAAATATATATGAGGTAGCCTCCTAGGTTTGAGGTTTGTGATTCTGAAGGTAATTTTCTAGTGTGTAAGCTAAAAAAATAACTATATGGACTTAAGTAAGCCCCTCGTGCTTGGTTTCATACTCACAAGAACTTCTTGACTATTGCATTGGGATTTCAAAATTGTAGAGCTGATTCCTTTTTATTTTTTAAGAAAACCTCAGTTGGATGTGTGTTTTTGCTTCTGTATGTTGATGATATACTTGTCACAGGAGCCTAAGAAACAGATATAACTGCTGTGGTTCAAGCCTTGCATCAACAGTTTTCTCTTAAGGATGTTGGGGATCTTCATTATTTTCTTGGTCTCGAGGTCAGTAGAGAAGTGAGTGGCATGTACGTCTCACAGCAGAAATATGCTCGTGAGTTGTTGGAACGGGCAAATATGAGCAATGCTAAGCCAGTGCCTACTCCAATGGTTAATGTGCCTACATTGTCTTCACTCACTGAAACCAAGCTGTCAGATGGAACTTTGTATCAACAGGTTGTGGGCGGATTGAGTATATGTGCTTAACTCCACCGAACATTTCCTTTGCTGTCAACAAGGTCAGTCAGTATATGCACTCTCTTCATGATGAAGATTGGTGTGCAGTACAAAGGATACTAAGATATGTTAAAAGCAATACTGATTTTGGGCTGAAGTTTCAACCATCTGCAGTTACCTTAACAGGCTTCTCTTATGCAGATTGGGCAAGTTCATTGGATGAGGACAGGAAATCAATATCTAGTTACTGTGTGTATCTTGAAGCTAATCTTGTTGGTTGGTCCTCCAAAAAGCAAACTGTTGTGTCTCGTTCTACAACAAATGCAGAATATTAAAGTCTAGCCAATGCCACTTCCGAGCTTGCTTGGTTTCAATCTTTGCTTACAGAAATTGGAGTTATGTCTACTGGAGTGCCAACAATTTGGTGTGATAATGTGAGTGCTGTCTCATTTGTAGCAGATCCTGTTTTTCATGCTCGAGTCAAGCATATTGAGATTGACTAGCACTTTGTTTGTGATAGAGTGTCGTATGGTCAATTACAGGTTAACTTTGTACCAGAGAATGATCAGGTTGCAGACATTCTTACTAAGCCTTTGTCTGCTGGGAGCTTTCAACGCTTTAGAGATCAATTAAGTGTTATAACTCTTACTGTTTTTGAAAAAGAGAGTAGGGAGAATGTTAGATAACAACTATCAGTTAGCTGGTTTGTCAAGTTAGTTAGTCTGTCAGTATAAAAGGGTGCTAATGACTTATTCTAATCAAGATAAGAAAATGATTTGTTTCTTTATGTGAGTTTCTGTCATTTACTGTTGGTGAAATTTACTTACACTGGTGTATAATTAAAATGGCTTTACACCATTCCATAATTTACTTTAATATTTATATTTTAACAATCTAACTATCATATTTTATACTCTATTCATGTGGTTCATATATGCCAAGATTGAAATAAAATAAAAATCGATTGAAATAAAATAAAAATCTACTTATTTTGTGTAAAAAATTCTAACTATTATACATATATATATATATAGACAATATTTTCAATCGATATAATAGAAATATCATATTGATTAAAAAAATTATATGCATGAAAAGTATAACTATCTTAATGAATTCAACAATTGAATTATTCAAATATTATTCATATAAAAAATTATGGAAAGATGTAAAACTTAGTTTTACATTACAACTGTATATATTAAAATTTGGTGTTAGTATTTTATAAAAATTGACAAGTTAATTCAATTGACTAACATTGTTAAACGTTGATTTAAAAATTGTAATTCAACAATTTATATGTAAATGCAAAGATTAATAAAAGTAAATAATTTAATAATATGTATAAATTAGTAAAAATAAATTATTTAATCATTTATATGTAATTCCTTTCAACAAAAGATGGATTAAATTTATCGAACAATCAAATTATAGTAGGTTATAAGCATGGATTTTGCGTAAGTAAAAAATTATTAACATTATTATATCCGAAATCAAATTTTAGTAGCAATAAAACAAAGTGAAAATAGAGTTTCAGGATTGGAAATTTTGTTGTACATACATTCATTCAATTATATATTATATAAAAGGAGTTTAAAAGCCAATTAAACACAGTGATGCATCTTTCAAATATTGCAAATTCTTGTATCTAAATTCCACAAGAACACATCAAGGTTTCTAGTAACATCTATATGTGAACAAAAATTACTATTTCCTTTTTGTATCTGCCATTAATACATTTACATTTTTATACCTTGTATTACCGAACAAATATATGTATTCCCAACATACTTTTCACCCTACCTTTTACAACTCTTTTTTGGTATCAGAGCTCTCGGTTGCGCACCCGAACATTGGTCTCGCTTGAACCTTGTGTTTTAGGATGATTCTCTTCTAAAATACCAAAATTTGCAGCATATGGTCGTTGAATATCTTCTTTGTAATTACTGTCCAAACTGTTACTGCCAGAAAGAAAAAGGGTAAGAAAATGATGAAAGCAATTATAAGTGAATGCTAAGAGAATGAAAGGGTTTCAGGATTACGGAAGCCTGTTGCAATCCGCCGATATCCAACCAATCCGCTGCTTCTCATTGTCGTAGACCACCATTTTGCCTATCAACGAGATGTCTGAGGAGAAAAAATAACAAATGAGGAAGAGTTAGATGACAAAGAACAACGAAAATGGTGGAAACGATTCTTAATATTATTTATCACCTCCTATTACGTTCAAGTCTCCCAATCCTGCTTCCGTGCCATTCAAGATTCCAAAGCAAGCATTGCCATCTTCCTGAGAACGGAAGAGCATGTTAGAAATGTTGTTGTAACCGTGTCCATTGATATCATTTTGTTGGAGAACTAGGGATCTGCTTACCGTGACAATAAGATACGCTTCCGGCTGTAACTCTAGCTGAATATTCTGGGTGTCTTTAAACTTCAATGTCAAGGTGCTGAAATAGTTCTTGACATCATGAACAGATTTGAAAGGTTTCGTTCCTTTCCAGCAGATTGGGAGAGCTTTATCCTGCACTGTGCCCAACGTCTTCTCGGTTAAGCTTTCCCTTACCTGAGACATGAAATACAAGATCAGTTCCTTAAGAAAAGCTTAAAGATTACTCTCAACAGGAACACTCCCACTCGTTTACTTACCAGATTGAGCACTCCTTCGTAAACTTGGAAGCCAAAGTAAGTGTACGAACTCCCACTGTCAAATACTACTTTAAGGTCCTTTATACCAGTCGGCTTTCCGTCAAATAAGACTTCTGCTGGACTTGACAAATAATGTTTACTGAAACAAAATGATCAAGGAAACAGAGATGAGAAAACAAATGTTAAGGGTACGAGGAGTGGCTGGAATTTAATAGTACTTACGAGTTGGCCGATACAGGCATCCAAGACATTCCAGAAGGGACGAGATCATCTCCTAGGAACAAAAATCCTCCACCTTTCCCACTTAAACAATGGCCTAATACATTTCTTGTGAGATCAAAGCTTCGCAGCTGTGACAATATGCTTGCTTTGCCATTGCCAAGCCCGAGGACTCCAGCTGCTGGAGGATCATATGGGCCAGGATTTTTCAGATCATAAGCACATCTGTTGAAAAAGGATAAGAAAATACGATATTGGTTATAAGGAAATGTGCACTTCCGCAGCCATTTCAACATATCAGGAAATTATATTCATTATGGTTTAGGTTTCTTATTGAGGTAAAGAGCAAAAAATACACACCCGAAAGTCAATGGGAGATGAATAAGAGAGCCATTCATAAATCTAAGAGAAAAGACATCAGCGACCACCACACCAAGAACTGAACCATGATCAACGTAGTCAATCTCAAAGTCACATTGGTCATCCGGTTTCTCGCAGTGAGGACTTTCAGGGAAGTGAACCACGCCGCAGGAAGGATGCTCACAGCTTACAAGGATGTGTTTTTGGGGCTTGTAAAGATGATCGATTGGCTACAGAGACAAAGACATAGCAAGATATAATTTAGGACATGATAAGATTCAAAATGTATCGAAAATTTTACCTTGGTGCAACCAGTGCAAGGCGCATCGCATTGGACCCATGTGAGGTCACTGCCAGTATCAATATCGAACTCGAAAACCTTGGGTGGATTGCCTATGGACAGTGATATAGAATAGTACCTGCACAAAAGCATGGTTTTCAATCCTTTGAGACAATGGCAAAACAATAGCACTAAAGATTCTAGAGACAAACAGAGGAACTATATTTCAATGAAACTACACTCTCATAGACCCTAAGATAAAAAACCCAAGGAAAATTTTCAAGAATTTCTTCCAAAAGGTTAAATAATCTCTAAAAAGAGACCAATTTATAGCCAAATTAATATACAAGATTCAGAAGAACATGTACATATAAAGCCAAACATGCACAAAAATTAAAACTTCAAGAAACCTAATTCAAAGAAAGAGCTTACCCAAGAACTAATCAAGTTGATCAAATGGTACTAAGATTTCTCAGTAGAAAACAAAGACTGAGAAGAAAAATCAATAAAGAATCTCATTCATGCAATAAAACAAACAATTACCAGACTTAAAAAATATTTAAAAGAAACCCAAAGATCGAGCGAAGCAAACATAAACAAATTTCACATTTCAAAGAAAATGAGAAAGTACCCAAGAGGATAAACATTCCCAGTGACAGGAAAAAGAAAAGATGAATGAAACCCATTATGAGGCTTAAGATGGGTTGACTTTTTATTGATGGGTTGCTGACTGGCAGCCGAGAAACACCCTGGAAAATTTACAAGAAACAACATCATGAACATCATCATCAGTGCCACTGTTGCTTTGCTTTTCTTTACATCCATCTTCTTTTTTTTAAAACTTGGACAGAAAGTTGGATTCTTGGGAATCTAACAAGCTAAAAAGGTCAAAAAGAGCAAAAAAAAAAAGAAAGCAAAAGGGCGTTTTGTTTGGATTAAAAAAGGGGATTTTTGTGAGGAAAGGATTTAGGAAACAGCTAAAAAAGGATTTCAATTTCTGGGTTTGAAGTGAATTTATAAATGTGAGTTTGCAGCTTCCTACAGCCTCCACGTTTCTTTTTTGCAAATAAAATATTTGTTTTTTTAGTCAGACAAATCGATTTTCGGAACTTTGTGGAAAATATACACTGTTTTATGGAAAAGCCAATTTTATTATTATTATTATTATTATTATTATTATTATAAGAGTGATTGATAAAAAAAACTTTTTAATAAGCACAATTTTTAAAAAATACAAATATTGGCGTGAAAGATTTTGTAAATATATGTTAAATATAAATATATTTAAATTTTTTAAGTTCATAAAAATGTCACATAATATATTAATCATTAATATTTTTTAATATGGCAATGATGTCTTTTTATTAAAATAAATAAATATATAAATAATAAAAACTGATTATTGGAATATGTATGAAATGTTTATTGTTTTCGAAGTTATTTTCACACATTCAATCAACATTTAAAAGAAATATATCAGAGTTTAGGTTTCATTCCAAATAATTCTACTTCTCTCCCTTAATTATAAAAAATGTAAAAAAATAAATTATTAAAAATATGAAAAGATTTATTTTATTCTTATAAAAATTAATGGCTAAAAAAATAGTAGTGTTGTAAAGAAAGAATAATTTTTCAACCGAAAAGAAAATCAAAATGAAATAGTGAATACTTGAGTCCTGATAAGGTTTTTTTTCTTAGAACGTGTCCTTTTTAAAAGAAAAAAAATATTTTTAATATTATTGAATAGTTTGATTTATTATTTTTGAAAGTATTTTAGTAATTTAATTCATGACATCATAATTACTCAATTTCTTGTAAATGACCCAACTGTAAAGAAATCATGGAAATAAGAGAGGCTTCTATTACTAAACAAACACTATGTACCCTCCGGCCTCTGCTTAATGAAGAAGCTATGTATTTTTTTTTTCTGCATTTTATTTAGTTTTTTTTTTTCCAAACAAGTTCCTATAGCATATTACAAGAAAAAAAGATTCAAAATCAGCCAAACTTGCGATTACAATCCGCATTAGCCCATCCTATCATCTGATTCTCGTTGTCGTATATCACCAGTTTGCCTTGCAATGAAATATCTGCACAGCAGCAACAACCCAATGTTCATATATTCCAAGTAACATGAATATATATACACATACACGCTCTTATTACCTCCAATCACATTGGTAGTTCCTAGTCCGGCTTCCGCGCCATTCAGAATTCCAAGGCAAACATTTCCTTGTTCCTGAGAAGCATGAACTTGTTAAATTGGATTATATGGATTTATTATCTTACTTCCGGTAAGTTTGATTGTTTGCAGGGGGTTTTTCGGGTACTTACAGTGACAATGAGATAATTTTCAGGTGGTAGCTGTAGCTGAACATTACTTGAGCCTGTAAAACTCAATGCAAAGGTGCTGAAATAGTTCCGAGCATCTCGCACGGATTTGAAAGGCTTAGTGCCTTTCCAGCAGATCGGTAGAGCTTTATCTTTCACATCATGTAGTTGCTTTCCACTGAGATTTTTCCTTATCTGAAAAATGAAGTAGCAATCAAATTCCCTTAATGTGTTTGCATTCATAAGGTTTTATGCATTGATGGTTGTTGATGTCTCACCAGATTAAGTACGGTTTCATAAACTTTTAAATTCAAGTAAGTGTAAGTGGAACCAGTATCGAAGATAACGTTAACGCCTTTAATACCAGTAGGCTTCCCACTGAAAAGAAGTTCTGCTGGACCGGATGAATAATGTTTACTGAAATGAAAATCAAGAAGAAAGAAACATATGTTAAGAGGCAATAAGAAAGAACCAGTATATTGATTCATTGTGCTTACTAAGAGGAACTTTGTAACATCCGTGTCCAAGTCATTCCCGATTTTGGGACGAAATCAGCCCCAAAGAACAAAAACCCTCTATTATCACCGAGACAATGGCCAAACACATTTTTGGTTACACCCATGCTACTCAATTGTGATGAGATGCTTGCTTTACTTTTGCCAAGCCCGAGGACTCCGGCAGTAGGAGTTGGAGGGTGAAGACCGCGGTTTTGAAGACGATGTCCACACCTATGGATGAGGGGAAAAAAACAAAGATGGTTGAAATCACTTCCAGAATTCATAAATGAGAGGAAGAGTTCGAAATAACTACCCGAAGGCCAAATTAGGTTTAGAAAGGGTGCCATTGACAAGTCGTACGGGAAAGGTGTCTAAGACAATGAAACCAAGAACAGAACCATGATCAGCATACTGAACTTGAAAGCAACATTTTTCATTAGGGTTCTTGCATTGAGGTGGATTGGGAGAGTTAACTGCAAGACATATGGGGTCCTTGCAGTCCACAAAGTTGTTCTTAGACGGATTGTAAAGTTGATCACGACGCTGCAAATCATGAAGATCAAAGGCATTAATCATCATAAGAACCTAGCAGTGCATATCATCATATTTTGAGTAAGAAATTTTACCAAGGTGCAACCAGTACAAGGAGCATCACATTGGACCCAAGTGAGGTCACTGCCAGTATCAATATCAAGTTGAAATGGCTTAGGTGGGTTGCCTATACCAATTGTCACAGAATAATACCTGATGATTGATAGAAACACAAATTCCATGAAGTTCAGTAATGTTGTACTCTACATAAAGAGCAAATTCAAGCCCAAATTATGATGAACAATCAAATTCCAAAACAGTTAGAAACCCAAAAAAGCTATCAACTTATAATGGGGAATTGCTGATTTGGCCAAAGAATTCAACTTGGAAAAACAAAGGATCCAAAATGACAAATATTTAAACAAAATTAACCAACATATTTATCAGATGATCAAATTCAGAACAAAAGCAGCATATTGATGAAACCAACAAAATAAATAAACTTGGAAAGATCCAAGAAACTAAAGAAAACCAACATTTCAAGAGAACAAAAAAATTACAATAATTAAAAAAAGAAAGCAGTACCCAAGAGGATAGACATTGCCAGAAACAGGAAGAAAAACAGAGGAGCGAACACCGGCCCTAGGATGGATTGAGGTAGGCTTCCTAGGAGGTTGACCTTGACCGGTTGCTGCAAGACAGCCGTGAAGAGATGCAGAAAGAACCTGAAAGATCAACACCATGATCATCAATGATACTCTTCTTCTCTCTTTCATTTTCTGATCAGCCATTTTAGCTATAGAATCGAAAAAAAATCGCAAAAAAAAAAACAGAAAAGAAAAGAAATAATGGAATTTTGGGAATCAGAGACGAAAAGGGTACTTAAAAAAACCATTGAAAAGTCTGGAAGAACTTGGCCAGGAAGGTGTGAAAGATGACTGCTTGGGCTCCTTTGACTTTTTACGCGCGCTCTTTTCAATTTCTTTTCTTTTTTCTTTTTAACTAAAAAATTATTAATATTGTAAGAAAATGGGAAATGAGAGAGGATTTAGAAAGGGGAATGGAATCTTTAGGGATATGCTAGTTTCAATTCAATTCAACTACCATGCCTCACGCGTTTCTCTACGCGGAAGCTTATCAGATGAAAAAAAAATAAGTGATTTTGTAACTGGAAAATTTTTATTTCTACGGTGGTGAGAAAATAAAATAAAATTGATTTCGATAATAGTGCTTTTATTCTATTTTTATTAATATGGCTTTAATTTTATTTAATTATTAATTAAGTTTATATTAAGTTGATATTTAAATTATACTTCATTAGCACTTAAACTATAATCATTATCCAAATTATTCCAAAAAAAAATCTATTAATTAATTATTTTGTGATATATGACACTTTTAAATTAAAATTAAAATTAAAATTAAAATTAAATTATAAAAAATCAATTTTAATTACATTAAAACTTTTATTTTTGTACGCACTCTCCCTCCTCACATTCTTTCATCTCTTTTAATGTATTCTTTTTAATTATTAGGTAATTTTTCTTTACAATTCTCTTGCCAAAATTTTCCACTCACTTCTTTTTAGTATTTGGATTTCATGACATATGTAGGTTTTTTTCATTATAGAGGTTCGCACAATATTAATTATTTTATGCAAAATATGTAAAAAAGAATAAAGAAAATTGTTTTTGAGAAAAACAATACATAGGTTTTGATCGGGATGAGAAATAAATTAAAATTGAGATTTAAAAACAAAAAAAGAAACTCGTAGGATCTAGGTTTTGTCACCAAAAACTAGGTTTTGATGAATTTTTTTTATTGATTTTTAAATTTTCTATCACCGAAGTTATTAGGTGAAAAAAAAAGAATATGTTTATAAGTTTTTATAAAAAAAAAGCGCTTAAGGAAATATTATTGAAACTTTTTGAATTTTTTTAGTTAAAATTGCCATGTGTCACAAGATGATTGGTTAAGATAATTTTTTAAATGGTTCGAGTAATTTAGATAATGGAGTATAGTTTAAGTACACCACCTTGGGCAACAAAAAATAGTTTAGGTATAACGTGTGACAAAAAAAAGTTTAGGTACTAACTAGGGAAAAATGGTATAGTTTAGGTACCACTTATGACCAAAAAATAGGAGTAAACTACACCCGATATCACAAAACTATTAGTAATTTTACATTTTCGTCACTCAACTTTAAAAAGTTACAAAATAGTCATTGAATTATTCGAAAGTTTTTATTTAAGTCATTAAACTATTTGAAATTTTTTATTTGAATCACTAAGCATTTAAGGTTTTTTTTCCTAACCTAGCTAGCGAGCACCAGGTAAGATTAGATGATCGGTACGATAGATCAATACCCATTGACGAGTTTAGGAATATACCTTAGATCCAAGTTGATTTGATAGTCAGTGGAAATCAGAGAAAAAAACTGCTTGGATTTTAGTTAACATATTTGTGATATTTAAAGCTGTTTTATAAAAAAAACTGAATTGTAGAACAGTAGGGGAATTAGATCTTTTGATTAGTGCAGGCAGTACGAACAGGGAAGGCCTTACATGTAACAGCCTTAAAGTAACCCTAGTCGGAAAGCGGTTTCGGGACCGCTAAACCGAGTCACTAAATTATTTGAATATGATATTTATTGTCTAAAATATGTGAATATGAATGTGTGAAAGTTTTAAGCTTTGATTTAGTAAATTGCATGTGAATTTAGTCAATAGGACTTATGTGTGACACTTTTGAAATGTGATAGGTCAAAACATAAGGATCTATTAGTGCATGTAACAAAAAGGGTGGACTTGCATGTCAATTTCCCCCTAATTAGTAGTGGCCGGCCATGACAAATAGGGTGGACAAAGTGTGATGGGCAAAACATGTCATAAACATGTTATGTTGGTGTTTCATGGGAGGAATGATAAAATAAGGAGCATCGTAATAAAATAATGGAAGGGAAAATGATGAAAACAAAGAAAAAAAAAAGAGTGTCCATCCTTTTACATTTTTTTGGCCGAAAGTTCTAAAGAGGAAGGAAGAAGGAAGGTGCTCTCTTGCTTCATGTTCGACTTGGAAGAGGATTAGGAAGAGGTTCGGCCATACTTGTATCTAGGTTAAGGTATGTTGATGTTGTTCCATGAGATTTATGCATGCTTTTAGTTGTTAGCTTGAGTTCTACCTAGCCCATGGTTCAAATCTTTGCTATGTCATGGAGATGATATTCGGCTAAGGTGGATTGGTGTTGATGTCAATTGCATGCTAAAAGTGAAGCTTTGTAATGATCCATGTGATGGTGGATTGATGACTTTTGAATTTTCTTTTTAGCATTTTTGAGTTAGACATTAAGTTCTTTGTTTAACCATGACCAAAATTGAAATGGTATGGTGTTTTGATGCATTCGGCCATGGTAGGAAGTAGAAGAGAAATATGGTTGTTGTTCACGTTATTTGGATGAGAAATGGTAGTAAGGTGAAGTGCAAATGTTAGTGTTTGATTTACTAGTGTATATAGTTGTACTAGCCGAGTTTTGAAATTGAAAAAGGGCTTGAGCACCATGTGTGGTATTGAGATTGTTTGAGTAAATTCATAGTTATTTATATGATGAATTCGGTTGTAGATATACATGCTTGAATAAGATGCATGCATGAATGAATAGATGGATTGGTGTTGCATGTGTTCGGTTATAGGTAAGCATGATGATGAATCTATCTTGACTTGGATAATCGGCTCAAGGAGAAATTGCTAAAGTGCTTAGTAATTGATATTAGGTTAATGATGTGTGTTTTCGGTCATAAAGGTGCACATGAGGAAATGTTAGATTAATTGTATTAAATTGCTCAATGTGATTAAAAATGCGTATGACCATTTGTATTTGAGTTAAAGGTGGCCATATGACCTACCAAACTCCTTGTCATATTCGGCCATAAGCTAGCATAATGAGACTTTAATAAGTTAAATTTGTTTGAATTAGCTCAAGAGCTTAGAGGACCAAAGTTGGATAAGGGAAAGGAAAAAGTGATCGAATAGCCACCGAAATCCGAGGTAAGTTTTCGAGTAACGAGACTTAGTTTACGATTTGATTAAGTCATGACGTATGAGCATAACAAATATACGGTGATATGATGATTCTACTTGAATTATATGTTGAGTTAATTAGTCTATGCGTATGACGGGTAGCCGTATGTGCATAGAGATCGTGTCATAAAGCAAACTAAACCATGCTGTTTGTATGTGGCTAGTGAGCCGTAAATGGGATTGCTTAATACGTGACTTGTGTTTGAACTCTAATTATGAAAATGAAATATAGATGTGTCATGATTTATTGATATGCGCATGAATATTTGGATGATAACCGGGCTAAGTCCCGAAGGCATTTGCGCTAGTGACTAGTTCCGGGCTAAGTCCCGAAGGCATTTGTGCGGGTTACTATATCCGGGTTAAGTCTCGAAGGCATTTGTGCGAGTTACTATATCCGGGCTAAGTCCCGAAGGCATTTGTGCGAGTTACTACATCCGGGCTATGTCCCGAAGGCATTCGAGCGAGTAGCTATATCCGGTTAAATCCCGAAGGTACCTGACTTGGGAATGAGCGATCTTGCTGTAATAATTTCAATTAATACACTCGTAAAATCCCAGCGATGAGGTATGTTTCGTATATGCATTGAATTGGTTGATTCCTTACAAATAGTATTCGCTCAGTCGATAAATGAGCTACCGGCCTTTGGCTAAATTGATCTCTTGTGTATGAATATAAGGGTCGGTAATGTGAAGTAAGTATGATATTGAGAATTTGTGCATATGAAATTATCTGTTTATCCATATGAATGTTATACTTTAGTTGTGTATAATTTCATGGCTCAAAACTTACTAAGCATTAAATGCTTACTCCGTTTCTTTGATTTTCTGCTTTATAGATTTTGGTTCGTCAGCTATTGGACTCGGGATTGTTGAAGTCGAAGTTGTCCATACTATCAAAGCCCCTTTGGTATACTTTTGGTTGAACTCTAAAATGGCATGTATAGGACTATCCTTTTTGATGTTGGTCATGTACCTTTTGGTATTGTACGAATTTGGATAGCCATGCGAAAATGGCTTATATATATTTTGAGCATAATGTTATAATCATTTTGTATGTATATGGTCATTGAGAGGTGTGGATATGCTTGGAAATGATTGGCCATTGGAATGGTTAATCACGATCATACTTTGTGCTATATATGCTAAAGGGTTGGTTGAATCATGGAAACTATGTAATAGGTAAAGTCTACCTTAAAGGCAGATGCTGACAGCAGCAGTGGTGTGAATTTGAAAAATCACTAAAAATAGTAGGAATGGAATTAAATAGTGAATAAATTATGTAATCGAACCTTGATGAATCTACTTTCATATGGAAGAAACGAAATGGTCATATGAGTCGTATTTTAAGAGATATTTAAGTTTGCATGGGATAGGGCCAGAGCGATTTTTGGATCCCCTAATCTGACTTTGGAAATTCATTATAAATTAACCAGTGATAATTAGAAGTCATGCCATATATGTATAGATTCATTTTTGAGTCTAGTTTCATTAGAAACAAACAGCATAAGTATTGAAGCCTTGTACAGGGAGATATATAAGTCGTAATGCATGAAGGTCAGAGTAGTCGAACCCTATAACAGGGGAGACTTTAACTAATAAACTGTACTAATTGGCCTAACCAAAAGTTCTAGAAAAAATTTTGTAGATGGATATATGAGTCTAATTTCAGAGAAAATTTACAAAACTGATTTTCGAGTTTTTTAACTCAAGATATGATTTTTAAGGTGACAGTGACGCAGTTAGTCAGCTTGTCTGGAAATTTTTAAAATGGACTGTGAAAATAAGTGAATTAAGTCTGTTAACCCCTCGTGTCCGACTCCGGCAACGGTCTCGGGTACGGGGTGTTACAATTTTATTGGTATCAGAGCTACGGTTTAGTCGATTCTAGGACTACCGTAATACGTTTGGGTCTAGCTATACATGCCATTTTGTGATTATTTGATAGTGTGGTGATTTCTGACATTTGCAAATGTGTTTATTTATAGTAATGGATCCCGATCCCGACCGAGCGGTAGCTGATGATCTTGAGAGTGTAGCGCCTGCTCCCGAACAAGGGACAGCGCCGGCGGACTCTCAACCTATTGCTAGCAATCCGAATGATGAGGCTAGGCAAGCTTTTTATAGCGTGATGAATGATTGGTTCAACCAATACATTCGAACTAATACGGCTGTTCCACAACCTCCATTCCCGACTAATACCACCCCCGCACCTACAATACCTCCGGTGACTGACCAAATAAGGTCAAGTAAGCCCCCAGTTGACAGAATCTGAAAACACGGGGCTACTGAATTTAAGGCTACGGATAGCGATGATGCCGAGCAAGCTGAATTTGGTTGGACAACACTATTCGGGTACTCGATGAGCTAACTTGCACACCCGATGAGTGCCTAAAGTGTACTATCTCCTTGCTACGTGATTCTGCCTACTATTGGTGGAATACGTTGACTTCTGTTGTGCCCAGAGAGCAAGTAACTTGGGAGTTTTTCCAAACCGAGTGTCGGAAAAAGTATATCAGTCAGAGATTTATGGATCAAAAACGGAAGGAATTTCTTGAAATTAAACAAGGTTCCATGTCGGTTACCGACTATGAATGAAAATTTGTGAGGCTTAGCCGATACGCACGAGAATGCATTTCCTCAGAAGCCGTAATGTGTAAACGTTTCGAGGATGGACTGAATGATGATATAAAGCTGTATGTTGGCATCTTGGAAATCCGAGAATTTGTGGTACTTGTCGAGCGAGCTTGCAAAGCCGAGAAGCTCAGTATGAAGAAAAGAAAAGCTGATATGGAAGCAAAGGAGTTTCGAAAGAGGTCTTCGGGGAGGCCCTTTCAACAATCATCGAAAAAGTTTAGAGATGATTTGGGCCGATCTAGAGACACTTCGGGTTTTTCTAGACGAGACCGTGATCGACCCCCTGTGAGTGCACGAGTCACTTCGGTCGCCAGTGTTGGGAATGACCGTCGAGATAGAATGGAGTGTCAGTATTGTGGTAAATGGCACTCGGGGAGTTGTAGATTCCATGGCCGCTCATGTTACAAGTGCGGGTCGGCTGACCACTTTATTAGAGATTACCCGAGATTGTCTGAACACAACGTAAATCAGAGTGGGAAGCCTGGTGCTACTACTGCTCGGGGTAGACCATCTAGGAATATGGGCAATGCTAGTGGCGGTCAGAGAGGATCTAGAGATGCTACAACCAGATCTGAGGCTCGTGCTCCTGCTAGAGCTTACGCTATATGCGCACGCGATGATGCTTCCTCGCCAGATGTTATTACCTGTACTTTTACTCTCTTTGATACTAATGTGATTGCTTTGATTGACCCTGGTTCTACTCTTTCCTATATATGTGAAACCTTAGCATCCAGTAAGACTCTACTTGTTGAGTCTACTGAGTTTGTAATTCGGGTGTCAAATCCCTTGGGTCGTTATGTGCTTGTCGACAAAGTGTGTAATAAATGTCCCTTAGAAATCAGAAGTTCCTACTTTCCGGCCGATTTGATGCTTCTACCGTTTGACGAATTTGATGTTATCCTCGGTATGGATTGGTTGACCGTACATGATGCAATTTTAAATTGCAAAAGAAAAACTATCGATTTAAGGTGTGTAAATAACGAGATAATCCGAGTTGATTCTATTGACTTGAATAGGTTGCCAGCTGTAATATCATCGATGTTGGCTCAAAAATATGTAAGAAAGGGGTGTGAAGCATACCTTGCGTATGTACTTGATGACAAAAAGTTAGAAAAGAAGCCTGAATCTGTGCCAGTGGTTTGTGAATACTCGGATGTTTTTCCCGAAGAATTACCGGGTTTACCACCTATTCGAGAGGTAGAGTTTGGTATTGAGCTTGTACCTGGGACTGCACCGATTTCGATAGCTCCGTATCGTATGGCACCAACAGAATTAAAGGAATTGAAAGCTCAGTTGCAAGAGTTGACGGATAGAGGTTTCGCTCGACCAAGTTTCTCACCTTGGGATGCACCAGTATTGTTTGTGAAAAAGAAGGACGGAACCATGAGGTTGTGCATCGATTGTCGACAGCTGAATAAGGTGACAATAAAGAATAAATATCCGATACCGCGTATTGACGATTTGTTTGATCAACTAAAGGGAGCCTCATTATTTTCAAAGATAGATTTGAGATCGGGTTATTATCAGTTGCGAATTCGAGATTTGGATATACCCAAAACTGCTTTCAAAACGAGATACGGTCATTACAAATTCTTAGTGATGCCGTTTGGGCTCACTAATGCCCCCGCGGTATTTATGGATTTGATGAATCAGATTTTCAGACCGTATTTGGATCGGTTTGTAGTTGTGTTTATCGATGATATTTTGGTCTATTCGAGAAATGAAACCGATCATGCTGAACACCTGGGATTAGTGTTGCAAATTTTACGGGATAAGCAGTTATATGCTAAGTTCAGTAAGTGTGAGTTCTGGTTAAGAGAGGTTAGCTTCTTGGGTCATGTGGTATCTGCATCGGGTATTCAAGTTGATCCGAACAAAATTTTGGCCATACTTAACTGGAAGCCTCTGAGAAATATTACTGAGGTTCGGAGCTTTTTGGGACTTGCCGGTTACTACCGACGGTTTGTAAAAGGTTTCTCGATGATAGCCACACCAATGACAAAGCTACTTCAAAAAGATGTTAAGTTCAAATGGACGGAAAAATGTCAGAAAAGTTTTAATCAACTGAAAACTTATTTGACTGAAGCTCCAATTCTAGTGCAGCCCGAATCAGGCAAAGAGTTTGTCATTTATAGTGATGCCTCCCTACTTGGGTTGGGTTGCGTATTGATGCAAGAAGGTCGAGTTGTGGCCTATGCGTCGAGACAATTAAAGCCACATGAGAAAAATTATCCGACCCATGATCTCGAATTAGCTGCCATCGTATTCGCTTTGAAAATATGGCGACATTACTTATTTGGTGAGAAGTGCCATGTATATTCGGATCACAAAAGTCTCAAATATTTGATGACTCAAAGAGACTTAAATCTGCGACAAAGACGTTGGCTTGAGTTGTTGAAAGATTATGAGCTTGTCATTGATTATCACCCGGGAAAGGCTAATGTGGTTACAGACACCTTAAGCCAGAAATCACTGTTTGCTTTACGAGCGATGAATACACACTTGTCTGTTCTACCCGACAATGTGTTAGTAGTTGAATTAAAGGCCAAACCATTGTTGATCCATCAAATTCGTGAAGCTCAGAAAGTCGATGATGAATTGGTTACAAAACGGGCTGAATGTGTTCCGAATACGGAATCAGAGTTTCAAATTGATGAAGGCGATTGTTTGAGGTTCAGAAGTCATTTGTGTGTTCCAAGAAATTTAGAACTCATTTCGATGATTCTGAACGAAGCTCATTGTAGCCGAATGTCAATTCACCCGGGGAGTACGAAAATGTACAACGATCTGAGACGTCAGTTTTGGTGGCATGGTATGAAACGAGACATTTCCGATTTTGTATCGAAGTGTTTAATATGTCAACAGTGAAAGCGGAACATCAAGTGCCTACGGGTTTACTTCAGCCGATCATGATACCCGAATGGAAATGGGATCAAGTCACGATGGATTTTGTATTTGGGTTGTTGTTGATAGACTGACTAAGTCGGCTCACTTTATCCCCGTACGCACGGAGTTTTCAATGGATAAACTAGCTGAATTGTATGTTTCTCAGATTGTGAGATTACACGGGGTACCTACTTCTATTGTGTCGGATAGAGATTCGAGATTCACCTCACGATTTTGGAAGAAATTGCAAGAAGCTTTGGGTACCAAGTTGCATTTTAGCACCGCTTTTCACCCCCAAACCGATGGTCAATCCGAGCGGATAATTCAGATACTTGAGGATATGTTGAGATGTCGCATCCTCGAGTTTAGTGGTTCATGGGAGCGGTATTTACCTTTAATTGAATTCGCTTACAACAACAGTTTTCAATCAAGTATTAAGATGGCACCTTACGAGGCTTTGTACGGTCGTAAATGCCGTACACCATTGTTTTGGACCGAGCTTGGTGAAAGTAAAATTTTCGGAGTTGATTTGATTAAAGATGCTGAACAGAAAGTAAAAGTAATCCGTGAAAGTCTGAAGGCAGCCACAGATCGTCAGAAATCGTATGCGTATTTGAAACGAAAAGACATTGAATATCAGGTGGGAGATAAAGTGTTTCTTAAAGTTTCGCCTTGGAAAAAGATACTCAGATTTGGCCGTAAGGGCAAGTTGAGTCCGAGATTCATTGGGCCGTACGAAATCTCCGAACGAGTTGGTCCAGTTGCGTATAGATTGATTTTGCCCCCTGAACTTGAAAAGATTCACGACGTCTTTCATGTTTCGATGCTTCGATGTTATAGATCTGATCTGTCACACATAATTAATCCATCAGAGGTTGAAATCCAATCCGACATGAGTTATGAAGAAGAGCCGATTCGTATCCTAGCTCGTGAAGTGAAAGAGTTACGAAACAAAAAGGTTCCTTTAGTAAAAGTGTTATGGCTCAAACACGGGATGGAAGAAGCTACTTGGGAACCTGAGAACGCCATGAAAGAACGATACCCAAACCTATTTACCGGTAAGATTTTCGGGGATGAAAATTTCTTAAGTGGAGGAGAGTTGTGACAGCCTTAAAGTGACCCTAGTCGGAAAGCGGTTTCGGGACAGCTAAACCTAGTCACCAAATTATTTGAATATGATATTTATTGTCTAAAATATGTGAATATGAATGTGTGAAAGTTTTAAGCTTCGATTTAGTAAATTGCATGTGAATTTAGTCAATAGGACTTATGTGTGACACTTTTGAAATGTGATAGGTCAAAACATAAGGATCTATTAGTGCATGTAATAAAAAGGGTGGACTTGCATGTCAATTTCCCCCCCTAATTAGTAGTGGCCGGCCATGACAAATAGGGTGGACAAAGTGTGATGGGCAAAACATGTCATAAACATGTTATGTTGGTGTTTCATGGGAGGAATGATAAAATAAGGAGCATGGTAATAAAATAATGGAAGGGAAAATGATGAAAACAAAGAAAAAAAAGAGTGTCCATCCTTTTACATTTTTTTTGGCCGAAAGTTCTAAGGAGGAAGGAAGAAGGAAGGTGCTCTCTTGCTTCATGTTCGACTTGGAAGAGGATTAGGAAGAGGTTTGGCCATACTTGTATCTAGGTTAAGGTATGTTAATGTTGTTCCATGAGATTCATGCATGCTTTTAGTTGTTAGCTTGAGTTCTACCTAGCCCATGGTTCAAATCTTTGCTATGTCATGGAGATGATATTCGGCTAAGGTGGATTGGTGTTGATGTCAATTGCATGCTAAAAGTGAAGCTTTGTAATGATCCATGTGATGGTGGATTGATGACTTTTGAATTTTCTTTTTAGCATTTTTGAGTTAGACATTAAGTTCTTTGTTTAACCATGACCAAAATTGAAATGGTATGGTGTTTTGATGCATTCGGCCATGGTAGGAAGTAGAAGAGAAATATGGTTGTTGTTCACGTTATTTGGATGAGAAATGGTAGTAAGGTGAAGTGCAAATGTTAGTGTTTGATTTACTAGTGTATATAGTTGTACTAGCCGAGTTTTGAAATTGAAAAAGGGCTTGAGCACCATGTGTGGTATTGAGATTGTTTGAGTAAATTCATAGTTATTTATATGATGAATTCGGTTGTAGATATACATGCTTGAATAAGATGCACGCATGAATGAATAGATGGATTGGTGTTGCATGTGTTCGGTTATAGGTAAGCATGATGATGAATCTATCTTGACTTGGATAATCGGCTCAAGGAGAAATTGCTAAAGTGCTTAGTAATTGATATTAGGTTAATGATGTGTGTTTTCAGTCATAAAGGTGCACATGAGGAAATGTTAGATTAATTGTATTAAATTGCTCAATGTGATTAAAAATGCGTATGACCATTTTGTATTTGAGTTAAAGGTGGCCATATGACCTACCAAACTCCTTGTCATATTCGGCCATAAGCTAGCATAATGAGACTTTAATAAGTTAAATTTGTTTGAATTAGCTCAAGAGCTTAGAGGACCAAAGTTGGATAAGGGAAAGGAAAAAGTGATCGAATAGCCGCCGAAATCGTTCGACAACATCCGAGGTAAGTTTTCGAGTAACGAGACTTAGTTTACGATTTGATTAAGTCATGACGTATGATCATAACAAATATACGATGATATGATGATTCTACTTGAATTATATGTTGAGTTAATTAGTCTATGCGTATGACGGGTAGCCGTATGTGCATAGAGATCGTGTCATAAAGCAAACTAAACCATGTTGTTTGTATGTGGCTAGTGAGCCGAAAATGGGATTGCTTAATACGTGACTTGTGTTTGAACTCTAATTATGAAAATGAAATATAGATGTGTCATGATTTATTGATATGTGCATGGATATTTGGATGATAACCGGGCTAAGTCCCGAAGGCATTTGCACTAGTGACTAGTTCCGGGCTAAGTCCCGAAGGCATTTGTGCGGGTTACTATATCCGGGTTAAGTCCCGAAGGCATTTGTGCGAGTTACTATATCCGGGCTAAGTCCCGAAGGCATTTGTGCGAGTTACTACATCCGGGCTATGTCCTGAAGGCATTCGAGCGAGTAGCTATATCCGGTTAAATCCCGAAGGTACTTGACTTGGGAATGAGCGATCTTGCTGTAATAATTTCAATTAATACGCTCGTAAAATCCCAGCGATGAGGTATGTTTCGTATATGCATTGAATTGGTTGATTCCTTACAAATAGTATTCGCTCAGTCGATAAATGAGCTACCGGCCTTTGGCTAAATTGATCTCTTGTGTATGAATATAAGGGTCGGTAATGTGAAGTAAGTATGATATTGAGAATTTGTGCATATGAAATTATCTGTTTAGCCAGACGAATGTTATACTTTAGTTGTGTCTAATTTCATGGCTCAAAACTTACTAAGCATTAAATGCTTACTCCGTTTCTTTGATTTTCTGCTTTATAGATTTTGGTTCGTCAGCTATCGGACTCGGGATTGTTTAAGTCGAAGTCGTCCACACTATCAAAGCCCCTTTGTTACACTTTTGGTTGAACTTTGAAATGGCATGTATAGGACTACCCTTTTTGATGTTGGTCATGTACCTTTCGGTATTGTACGAATTTGGATAGCCATGCGAAAATGGCTTATATATATTTTGAGCATAATGTTATAATCATTTTGTATGTATATGGTCATTGAGAGGTGTGGATATGCTTGGCAATGATTGGCCATTGGAATGGTTAATCACGATCATACTTTGTGCTATATGTGCTAAAGGGTTGGTTGAATCATGGAAACTATGTAATAGGTAAAGTCTACCTTAAAGGCAGATGCTGACAGTAGCATTGGTGTGAATTTGAAAAATCACTAAAAATAGTAGGAATGGAATTAAATAGTGAATAAATTATGTAATCGAACCTTGATGAATCTACTTTCATATGGAAGAAACGAAATGGTCATATGAGTCGTATTTTAAGAGATATTTAAGTTTGCATGGGACAGGGCCAGAGCGATTTATGGATCCCCTGATATGACTTTGGAAATTCATTATAAATTAACCAGTGATAATTATAAGTCATGCCATATATTTATAGATTCTTTTTTGAGTCTAGTTTCATTAGAAATAAACAGCATAAGTATTGAAGCCCTGTACAGGGAGATATATAAGTCGTAATGCATGAAGGTCAGAGTAGTCAAACCCTGTAACAGGGGAGAATTTAACTAATAAACTGTACTAATTGGCCCAACCAAAAATTCTAGAAAAAAATTTGTAGATGGATATATGAGTATAGTTTCGGGGAAAATTTACAAAACTGATTTTCGAGTTTTTGAACTCAAGATATGATTTTTAAGGTGACAGTGACGCAGTTAGTCAGCTTGTTTGGAAATTTTTAAAATGGACTGTGAAAATAAGTGAATTAAGTCTGTTAACCCTTCGTGTCCGACTCCGGCAACGGTCTCGGGTACGGGGTGTTACATTACAACAACGATTTTAACAACTTAATTATTTAAATGTAAACTTTCGAACATTTCAGTAACCATTTTACAGCCTTTTGAAGTTGAGTGAACAAAATATAAACTTACTATTAATTTAGTGACTTTGAGTGTAGTTTACCCATAAAAAACTTAAGTACCAATTTGAAAAAAAAATAGTTTAAATACCGATTTATGATTTAAGCAATTATTTAAAGTGAAATGAATTTATTTTTAGTTAGCTTTTATCTTTTATAATATAAACATGAAACACTGGACAACAAAATTTTTATAAATTTTTATAATATAATATAAAATATTATCCACTTAAGATTGTTTAAATTGATGTACTTCAAGTTATTTGTAACAACAATGTTAATTAAATTAAGATTTAATCAATTAATTCAAGTTATATTTGACTATAAATTTTAGTTGATTTAAAGTATCTCTTTAAATAGATAATGAGATTAAAAATAACAGTGAGATTAATTATTGTAATGTTAAATTAAAGTTAATTGTAGAATGTATATTTTAATTCAGACGCGAATAAAAAATTGACAATTAAAAACATTAAATTATGTATGCAAAACAAATACTTGAAAATTACATATCATATCATATATACATGTATATTATATTACAAGGTTGTATATAAAAATAATAATAAACAAGCATACTCACATTACGGTTTTTTTTTTTAACACCCGATTCTTCCATTTGAGGTACTTATTTCTAATTTGGATAAATTACTGTTTGCTCCATGCCTTTTAAATTATATTATAAATTACTGTAAACATTACTTAATAATTACATGTATATTAAACTTTATTGTTATTGTTTTTATGATTTTTTTTTTGTTATTGTTATTCTATCATTTTGAACATGCTACTAAAGAAGAAGCCGTGAGGCACGTAGAAGCCTTCGCCATCCTTGATTAAATAAAGAAATTATATTTTTGCTCACTTTCAAAATTTAATAATATAATTTGAATCTTTTAATATAAAAATTTTAACTTTAGATGTTAAAAATTTTATTAGATTATGCTACCTCCATAATGTAGGTGAAAACCTTCTTGTAATATATATAAATAATATAAAAATTAAATATATTTTTGGTTGAAATAATAAAATTGAATTAATAAAAAATATTATGGTTTGGGTTCAAATCTCTAATATTCCCACTATATATATATATTTATTTATTTTTATCAAAATACAAAAAAAAATAATCTAAATACCCTCAAAATTATATTTGTTACTTTATAAAAGAAAAGAACTTTTGATAAATTTTTAACTAAGTTGAGACTTGATTAATGTCAATCTATATAAATAATTTTATTTTAATAGTAATACAAATTTAATTTTAATTTGATACTAATACAAAATTTCACCTACCTATAAATAATCAAACGCAAGTATAAAAATATAAGATAAAAATAATACTACAAACACGAATATAAGATAAAAATAACTTTTTCCATGCGCTTAATCTCCTCAACCACTTTGGTATTTTCCACTAATGCTTCGAAGATCGCTCCTACTGAAGAGCAACCAAAACTTTCAAATAGTAGCGAAGGCCATCCTCAAATCAAATACTCTTGTCATAATCAATTGCTACTAAACTCTGAGCATACTTGCTCAGTCTAATAAACTTGACCTCATACTTGGCCACTAACCTCTCACCCTATTTAAGCCCAATAAACTTCAACCTACATGCCTCAATATACCTCGCCCCCACATACTTTCTTTGGAACGCACTCTGGAAGAAAGCCCAAGTCACACGTTCAGCCCGTGTGCGCCGCTCAACTAATTGCCACCACTAATATGCTTCATCGCGAAGCAAAGATCTTGCACCTTTCAATTTTTCCTCAGAAGTGCAGCATAAATCATTCATAATTCTCTCTGTAACCTCTAACCAATACTCAGCCTGCAACGACCCGATATTTATAGGTATCGAAAAGTGTACTTTCAGGTCTCCATTTTCGAAAAATGGATTCATAAATATTTATTAAAAATATTTACGAAGTTAGTTGTGTGGTTAGTTAGGTTTTGGCTAGGTGAATTAGCTTGAATTAAGAGTAATTAGGTATAAGGATTAAATTGCAGAAAGGGTGAAAGTTTAGTTATAGATTAAAGAAAAAGTAAAGAGACTAAATAAGCAATTAAACCATAAATTTACAAGTGGATGGTGTTGGATTAATACATATGTAAAAATAATAATCATATGTATATAATAATATATGTATTGCTTATTATTTAAGTAAAATTATATTATTATATTATTATAATTAAATATAAAACAAAAAAAAGAAAAAAAAGAACAAGTTGAAACAAAAAATAGAGAAGAAAAAGAAGGAAAGAAAGAAAAGAAAGAAAGAATGAGAAACTAGGGTTTAAGGTTCAAAGTTTAATTGGTAAGCCAATTTAGTCATTTTTCTTGTAATTTTTATATTTTTAGAATCCTAATATCAAATACTACTTAATTTATGTTGAAATTTTAGAAATTATTGGATTTTTAGATGTTTTTCATGTTGAATAATTTGAGTATTTGGGACTAAATTGATAGAATTTTAAGTTAGAAATGAAAAAGGGATTGAATTGTAAAATAAAGTATAAGTTTTGATTTAAAGGACTAAATTGAAAAATTTTCAAAATTTAGGGATTTAAGTGAAATTAGAGAGTTGAATTTAGTCTAAAGTGAAAATTGAATGAAAATATGAAACTAATTTTGAAGAAATAAAGTTTGTATCAGTTTAAGGATGAAATTTAGGAAAAGTTGAGTACAAATTGAAATATTCAATGTGAAAATGTATTGTATTGATGAATTTCAATTGTTTCAATTTCGTAGCTAACGTTGTGCCGGAAACCTCGGCTAAGAAAAGAAAAGAAAAAGTCAATGAGTAACTCGAAAATTACGGTACGTATTTCTATAATCTGAATCTAAATATTAATTGTTGTATTTTTTATTTAATGTTTATGATAAGTGAATAAGGTGAGTAAATAGTATTATGACATTGAATTGAAAGTATGTGATTTTGTGATATTTGAATAGTGGATGAATATGACTTTTGAAAAGTGCATTAAAACTCTATTAACTGTATCAGGCTGAGTCTGATATAGATGGCATGCCATAGGATTGGAAGAGTTCAAGGATACTTTGACTTCAAGTCGATGAGACACTGGGTGTCACATTATTACTTTGGATAATTTTGATGAGGTACTGGGTACCAATTTACTTCGGCAAGGCCGATGAGACACTAGGTGTCAACTTGTTACTTCAAATTATCCGATGAGGCACTGAGTGTCAAAATAGTGTGTTTGGTTGGATCTGTGTATCCGTTCGAGTCTGAGTCAAGTTAATAGGGGTAATTGAATTAAACAGTGACATGATTGATATTGAATGATGAATTGAGATATGGATAGAAACATATGAATTGTGAATTTATGAGTTGGCTACAAATGAACAACTTTGTTGCTCAAATGAATTGAGTCTACATTGTGAAAAGCTATCTGAGATGGCAAATGATAATAATTGAATGTGTTATAAATGCATCTCTATGAATTGATTAATTGTATAACTATGGTTATTGTATGATTTAATGTATATGTTATATTAGTTTACCTTTAAGCATTTGGGTTATAAAAACACCACTGAGTTTATACTCAACGTACAGTTTGCTTTCCGCGCGTAGTTAGGTGTTAAAGTTGATTGTTGATTTGGCATCCACAACAATCCCGATCTCAAAACGTGGTGATGTATATTTCTTTTTGGTAATGGTATGTACCTAGGATGTCTTAAGTTGTCATTTTGGGAAAAATGAATGTAAATATTGTTATAAGATGATATTGGTTACTTATATAAATGAATATATGTGTGATGTTTAAGTTTATGTATAAATAAGTATGAAATAGGTAAAATTTTGGTTGAAATGGTTTGAAAATTTAAATTAGCTTAAATGGTGTTTTTAATGGATTGTTTGGATAATATATGTGAAATACCTATGAGTATACTTTGGATAGGTCATTAGGTTGATAGTTTTGACATTTTTTTAGATGTACTTGAATATGTTTTGGATTGGTTGAATGATTGGTTTTTGAGTTGCTTGTTGTTTAAGATTGTAGGGTATGGTAAACTTGATGCTTAAGGTGCATTTTGAGTCCACACAGCTAACACACGGGCGTGTGATTTGGCTGTGTGTCCCTTGCAACCTTAGAATTTCAAAACAGAATGCCCAAGTAATTTCACACGGGCAGAGACAATGGCATGCGTCTCAGCCGTGTGAGGCACATGGCTTAACACACGAGCATGCAGTTGGTTGTGTGGCCTAAGTTAGAGAGTTACACGGGGTCAAACACGGCCTGCGGCATGGGTGTGTCCCTTGACCACACGGGTGTGTGTGCCTTGTATCTAAGAAAATTTTTGAAATTTCACGAAAATTTTTTAGAGTACCCAATTTAATCCCGATTTGTTTCTAACATATATTTTGGGCCTCGATGGCTCAATAGAGGGACAATATGATTAAATTATGATGTGTATACTAAATGATTATGTAAATAATCATATTTGATCTGAAAAGTCTGGTAGTGCTCCGTAACCCGATTTTGGTGACATATAAGGGTTAAGGGGCATTACACGGCTACAGTTGGGGTGACCCCAATGACACTCCAAAACAACTCAACACCGTTAGCTCGGAGTCACTTGGTTACCGACTCTCAGCCCCTTGATTCGGATTAGGCCTCAACAACTCTTTCTAGAATCCTTATTATAGCTTGGGACAGTGCATCGTCCCTAACAGTTTGAGCTTGAGACTCAGTCTCAATAGTAGGTGTCCCAATAGTCTCACTCGTATCTAAATTGGGCATGCTGCCCATAGAAGATGGCTTAGCTTGAACCCCCTACGGCGACCACCGTGCCCATGATTACGTCCTCAGGTTCCTCGCGTACTTATTATCTTATCTACAATTTCAGATTTTTATGAATTAGCTTAGGTTTATTAAAAATCCTAAGTTTAGAGTTTTATCAAAGTTACTTATCAGAGTTTAGAGAATATTTAATTTGCTATAATCTCTAGAGGCAAATAGTTTTTCCTAAGGTAACTGATGTAAAAGTATCTAAAGTGTATCTAAAGTTTGAAGTTTCTTACTTAGATTGACACTGGAGTCTCGGTTTCACTTTACAAAAAATCAAAATATCAAATTTTAAAAAAAAGTTAAATACTTAAAAATTAAAAAAATTGAACCCAAATTTTTACAGCCCGAGTTTAGAATTTAGGCTCTAATACCACCAAATATAACACTCAAAATGTAATAGCCCGTTTTTCAGTAATAATGGAATATTAGTTTTGGGACCATAAATTTCCATCGTATCGGCCCGTAAATATTATTTATAGAATATTTACGGAGTTATTAGAGTCGTATTAAAATTTGGTTAAGAAATTTTAATGTTTCGGTAACTAATTAATGAAAAAGGACTAAATTGTCAAAGGTGCAAAACTTAGCAATTATTACAATTAGGTGACTTGATAGATTAATTAATAAAGGAGGGAGGGTTTATAAGGCAATTAGACCTTGTTGATAGATAATGGACAGTAATGGAGTTAAAATTGAAAGAAAATTATGGTAATGACAATTTTGTAAAACCAAATTTTCTAACCTTTTCCATATCCTTAACCTAAGCCCCATTACAACATTGTAAAGACCTCCTGATTAGTGTGTCATCTCATTTATAGTGGTAGATATTTGATTTTCTAGCAAGCCCATGGTAATAACATTTCTCGTTTGACTGTGGAGTGCACATTGTTTGAACCTTAAACACTTTGAGTGCTTTGAGTGAATCTTTAGTGAGGATGTTAATTCTTGTTGAGTTCGAATTTCAAGTAATTTTTGAGATCAGAGAGATACCTAATGTTTTTTAAAGCTTAAAATTCTCTGCTTGGATTGCTTGTGCTGTTTAGTGTCATTTTACTGTGAATTTTCATTGCATGATTATCTGTAGATTATCCTAAGACATTATCGGTGAAAATGATAAATTGATGGAAGTTAACTTGATTGTGGGTTGAGAATTTTGCTTAAGGACAATCAAACATTTAAGTGTGGGGGTATTTGATAAGTGCTAAAAGTAACATGTTTTAATCCCGTTCTTAATGTGTTTTTGGGTGATTATTTGATGTAAATTGTGAATTTTATGCTTCTAATCCTTTAAATTCATGTTCCTATACTTAAGAGAACATTTGGGAGCAAAAGGAGTGAAAAACTGAAAAATCAGAGCGAGTTATAGGAGCCATACATGCTGAATCATTCCACACGACCTGTACACATGGTCGTGTGAGCCACACCTCCATGTGGAATGCCTGTAGATTTCACGAATTGCATTCCAAACAGCAGAAAAATGAGATTTTTAGGGTTTTTCAGGCATTCTGAGATCTATATATGACAAAAAATAAGAAGATAGGAGTGAGCCAACATAGAATATTCAAGAAAGCAACTAGAAAAACACCATTGAAACGAATTCTGAAGCAGATTTCTATCAAGACTAAAGACTTCCAGTTGATTTCTCAAGAAGCCATCATGAGTTTCTTTATTTTTTGTGGTTATATTGTGTTTTAGATGGTTTTATTTTCAAGCATGAATTAATTTTCTAAATAACTAGGGAAATGAATCCTATGATGAATTCTGTCTTTTGATTTTTATTTACGCAAAAAATACTTAGATTTTGTTCTCAATTATGTGTGCTTAATTCTTAGTTTGATATTTCTAGAGTATTGATTCATGTTTGATGTGTTTAAATCATAGGAGGAATAGACCTTGTTTAAGAGTAGATCTAGCATAATTGAGTGGAGTTGCATGTAATTCTAGAAATAGGACGACATAAATCTATCGGATTAGAGTCAAATCTAATAGGGGAATCCATAAATCGAGTTAATGCAATAATAGAGATTTTAATTAGAAAGAAATTTCAATTAATCGACCTAGATTCAGTTGCTCTTATTCTTGAAGAGAGATATTAGCATAATTTAGGGATTTTTACTTGCATAATTTAGATTGATAGTAACAGATGAAGTCTAGGTGAATTCTTTCCTAGGTATTATTTTGCTTCTTGGTTGTTAATAGGTTATTTCCTGAATTATTCTTTGTCGTGTTCATAGTTAATTAATTTAGTTAATTTTAGTTTTAATCAATCACTCGAATTTATTGGTTAAATAATAGAAAGACGGTGATTGCTAGTACTTTTAGTATTTGTGGGAACGATATCTTTGCTAACCGTAACTATACTATTAATTGATAGATGCACTTGCCTTAGTCAAATATTTAGTTGGTTTACAACTGCATCAAAACAAAAATGGCGATGAGAAGTGAGAGCGAAAATCAATAGTAGAGAAAATTAGCAAAAGAAATTAAGCAGTTCAAATGGAAAAAAAAATTGAATAATGGAGAATATGGAAGGAGTGGGGGAGTTGGATGGTTAACAAAGGATGAATTTTAGGGATTTTTTTTCCCAAAAATTCTATTTAAAAAGAAATAGATAATACTAAAAAAATGTTTAACTAATCAAATATTATCAAATTTAATCAGTTGTTATCCTAACAAGCTGTTAAGAGTTCAAACACAGGATCTCTAGGTAAGCAGAAGCCTTACCATTGAATCATCAGACTTATTCTTAATAGTAATCTTATAAAAATTAAAGATAATTCTTACAAACTAAGTTGGATATATTTTCAAAATTAATGAAAGAATTTTAAAAAGAAAAAATTCAAATATAAAACCTAAAGCATACTTCCAAGGCACTTAACCATTAGAACAGATTAAATCACTTAACATAATTTTAACAATTCAGAAAATTGGAGCATTACAATATAATATGTTACGTGTCACAAACATATATTAATTATTTGAAATTAATAATTATATTTGCTGTTTTTTTATTGACAAAGATGGGCATTTGGTCTTTAACTTGGGGATTAAGGAGGTTAGGGGACGACTTGGAGTGTTGACTTGGATACACTGTTTGCTGATTTTGAAACGTGCATTGAATTTGGAATCCAAAATCGATTCTATATTTTCTTTTCTACCAAAATAAAACTAAATACAGAATCAATTGCCAATAATCTTTTGGTGCAATATCTAAGAGCTTGATTAAAGTACAATTCTACTACCCTAAATTGTTATGAATTAATTAATTTGTTCATTTTTTTCAGAGAAAATAATTTATATAAAGTAATTTTTTGTGTTTATTTTATGAAAAACAATTTGATCAATAAAAATTAATTTATAGATTAACAAAAATAAATTAAACATACATGTTAAATTATTTATACTTAATAATATAATAAAATATTAATATAAATAAATATAATTTACTATTTCAATAAAATATTAATATCATAATTTTATTTTAATGATCAAATTTAACAATAAAATTTTTAAATTTCAAAGTGATGATTTTTTATTAAAAACAAAATTGTGTAAATAATCGATTATGCGTGTGATTCTTATCATCACTTAATTTTTTTAATATTTTTTAGATCAAAATAGAAAGGTAAAGATGATAGAATCAATTGAAAAAAATTTTGATAAATTTAATAAAATTATAAACCTTTATCTCATATATTCCAACAATTTAAAATCATTGTTTGCAATAAAAATATTATGGTTAGACCACGTTACAGAGTGACTGAATTTTTTCTATACCAAGTAACCGGGACACATGCAAACGCATGTGATTAATTTCTACAATAACTTTTTTTTCCAAAAAATATATATACAATGAGTAATGAAATATTATTTAGAAATTAATAATATGATATATGCATATGGGCGGGATCTATAATTTGATTCAAACGGGTGAAATGCAAAATATAATCCAATAATAATAAAACTTAATATTTATTAAGTGTTAATAAACATAAATAGAAGTAATTTAAGATATAATATTGTTTCTATCTTGTACTTTTTGATGTTTTATTAAACTCAAGTCATTGATGGGAGAACTAGTTAAAAATTATCGAGTTATGTTCTTTTTAACGTATGCCACCAAACAAATTAAAAGAAAATTACTCTTTTCTTAAAAAAAAGCAAGTGGTTCATTATCACTCTCAAACACTCATTTCTTTATAGAAAAAGATTCAATTTTTATTTCCCATGATCATATAACCTAAAATAACAATTAAGCAATTCTATTAAAATTGCATCAATTTTTCAATAAAATTGACTTAAGATACATAACAATTATCAAGAACTTAATAATCTATTAAATATTGTATGATAAACTATTTGACAAGCCACATGATACGCTCTAAATTTTTACAATGATGAACAAATAAAGCTCAAAATTCATACTAAATTTAAGTGATACATCATAGAATGCTTCAGTAAAAATCTTATAACACAAATTGTAACACCCCTTGTCTAGTCCGATCATTGGACCTGAACGAGATGATGTCACCACTGAAACTTAAACAGTTTTTGAAATATTCAATATATTGAAATGTACAATGGCATGAGTTGGCACTTACTTAAAAATTTACAAAATGTATATTTAATCCAACCATAAATACTGTCTTGAACTCAAAAGAGTTTCGGTTAAGTACAGTGAAATCAAATTCTTAATTTACTAGCCTGCAAACCACCCCGATATGTACATGTTACTAAATACAAATAAAAGGCTCACAACTAAAACCCACAACTTCTGGATTAGTCCCTTTCTTGAAGTTCAAAATGGCTTTTAATACCAGGGAGAAATAAATCGAGAAACATGATAAGTTCTTGATGAACTTATTTACTTACCCACACTGATAAACTGTAATTTATACATATTTTTACCCCATGCTTAACACATTTTATGGATGGTTTCTCCTTAGAATTGGTGAATTCAATGCTCCTAATCCTTTAATTTCATGTTTTATACTTAGGTGAGCATAGGAGAGTAAAAAGGGTGAGAAACGGGCCAAAAATAGAGAAAATGGACCCACGTGGGAAATTAACACGGCCTGAACTTCCTCACACGGGAGTGTCACACGGCCATGTCCCTTTGGTAAGATTGAAGCATGACTTACACGGGTAGATCACACGCCCGTGCCCATTTAACAGCCTTGACCACGGCCTTAAGTAATCGTACACGGGCGTGTCCCTATCGAGCCCAAGTTTAGTCCAATTCAGAACAAGCCAATTTTGGGGGCTCCTAGGCATTCTAAAGCCTATTTAAACACCTGAGGAAGCAATTAGAAGAAAAACGCGGAGTAGGAAGCAAGGAATTACTCAAGGAAAGCCGATTGATCCATCTTAGAACCCGGATTCATCATCAAGACTGAAGATCTCCCTTCAAATTCCCTCAGGAGTTTTGGGTTTTCTTATGTTTTGTTATCTTTATGATTTTGAGATGTTTTCTTTCATAAGTATGAACGAAAACCCCTAAATACCTAAGGGGAATGAAACCTAAGACAGATCTTGTTATTATTGTCTGAATTGTATGATAAATATTTGATTTGTTCTTAATTATGTGTTCTTAATTCTTGTTTTAATATTACAGGATATTAATTCAAGTTAACGTTCTTATTCAGAGGAGGAATAGACCTTTTCTAAGAGTGAAATTGTCATAATTAAGTGGAGTTGATTGCGCGCATAGAGATAGGGTGATAAGATTTTTTCGGATTAGGGTGAAACCTAATAAGGGAATCCATAGATCAGGTTAATGCAATTCTAGGGTGTTAATTAGAAAGAGATTTCAGTTATTCAACCTAGGGTTAGACTTTATTAGTCTCGAGAGAGATAATAATATAACTTAGGGATTTTTACGGATCAAGTCAAATGAATAAATCGTCTGATTTAGAGTCAAATAACAAGTGAAGTCTTGGTGGAATTTTCCTTAGGTATTGTGTCAATCAATCGAATTTTCCCAAAAGTGTTTTCCCAAGTTTTCTTTCTGTGCATTCTTAGTTAATAAATAGTTTAAATAACCAAACCTCTTAAATTTTAGTCTAGATAATAAAAAGGAAGTAAATACTAGTACTCGTAGTTCCTTTGGGTTCGACAATCTGGTCTTGCTGAACTATACTACTGTTCGATAGGTACACTTGCCTTAATCGTCATAATAAGTTAGTCTCAAGAACGATTCATTTATAAATTTTTAAAACCCGTCACGAATATCACACATCACACACATACAACTTGTATGGAGAATAATTTATACATAAAGACAACTAACAGTTCACGTATGAATATAAGCAAGACGCATACAATACACTTTGTTCAAATAACAATTTGCCTTAACTCTCTGCGAACATGTGTGTTACGATAAATCTTGGTGGATTTACCCAATGCAACTTTTATAAGGTGAATTATCTTGGAAAAGTCATATATGACTAATATGCCTCAAACACACACCTGTGGAATCGCATTCGTAGTTTTATGTCTATGAACACTAATATGTGTTTTTTGTACTAACTAAAATTTACGATAAAGGCAAGCGCATCTATCGAACAATAGTATAGCTACGGTGAGTAGAGATATCATATCCACGAGAACTAAAATTATTAGTAATTACTATTTTCTTATTATTTAGCAGATAATTTGGAGTGATGAGTTTTAATCTGAAAGTACTAAACTAATTTAACTAAGAGCGCAATAGAGAACGAATCAAGAAAATAATCCAAAGGTAACCAATGAAAGAGACAATACCTAGGAAAGAATTCACCTAGACTTCTTTTATTATTATTAATCTAATTTAAACAATTTATTCAATTGGTGTCTTAATTCATAGAAGTTCCTAAATTATGCTAATATCTCTTTCGAGAGTAGAAGCAACTGACTCTAGGTTGATTAATTGAATTCTCTTTCTAATTAAAACCGATATTATCGCATTAACTTGATCTATGGATTTCCCTATTAGATTTGAATCTAATCCGGTAGATTTATGTCATCCTATTTCTAGGATTGCATGCAACTCTACTCAATTATGCTTGATCTACTCAATTATACGATACTCTAATCACGGTGTGTCCAGAACGTGTGGGTTAAAAATATTTTTTTAATTTAATTTTAAATTAGCATGCCATAAAATTAAACGAATTAGCAAGAGCTAAACACTCAGGTTGCCTCCTGAAAAATGCTTATTTAGAGTCTAAGCTTGACCTACCTTATATTCACGCGGCCATGGTGGTTCGCGGAGCCTAAGCTTCTCTTTCTTGTTATCAATTCTGTTACCAAAATAAGGTTTGAGTTGAGTATTTTTTACCTTAAACCCGCCGAGCTCAGAATGAATTACTTCAACTGTACCATATAGAAAGATATTCCATACAATAAATGGGGTTGATCCGTTCGACTTAAGCTCTGAAAGAGAAATTCATGTATCTGTTTTGTCTAGCAGTACTTTGTCGCCAACCTTAAATTGGTTCATCCCATTCACTTGCTCCACATGTCATCGATTTGGCTCTTCATTGTGCTTTTTTCGATTTCTCTCTGACATGTGTTCGACATTCATCTAGTTTATCATTTTGAACCATTCACTATTCATATGTTGTGTTGTTTCTGTTGCCTTCACCGAAACATGGCTCCATTATGTTTTCATAAGGGATTTCTTGCAAAGAAGATTGAGCAACATGGTTACTCACATTAACAGAACATTTCATATCACTTAGCTCACTAGAGACTTTCACAAAATCATGTGCTTGGAGAGTAATCATTTCATCACCTACACGAAGTACTAATTTACCCATACCAATATCAATAATAGTCCTGGCAGTGGCTAAAAATGGGCAACCTAAAATTAAAGGTTTCTTACTGCCCTCATCCATGTCCAACACAATAAAGTTAATGGAGAATATGAATTTATCTATTTTATTAAGCACATCCTTAAGAACAAACCTAGGATATCTAATGGTTCTATATGCTAATTTAATACTCATCCTAGTGTGTTTGGGTTTCCCAAGACCTAGTTGTTCAAACATTTTGCAGGGCATGACATTAATAGTGACCCCTAAATCAGCTAAGGCATTATCAATATTTAAACTAACAATGATACAAGGAATAGTAAAACTACTTGTTGGGTAGTTTATTTTGAAGAATGGTTGAGCAAACAACGTTGAGCTCCACAGTTGACGAGACATCTATCTTCCTTTTGTTTGCCAATAGTTCCTTTAAAAATTTAATGTAACTTGGCATCTGCGAAAGAGCTTCAACAAACGGTAAGTTAATATGTAATTTCTTTAAGAGCTTGAGGAATTTACGAAATTATTCATTTTTGTAGTCTCTCTTTGTCGCGTTAGGATATGACACTAGAGGTGTATATTCTTTGACAGCTAGCTTTTGTTCTTTCTTATCTTCCTCAACCTCATCTTTGTTCGCCACATTTTCTTGCCTTGTTTTATGTTCATATTCAACTAACCCATCTACGTTTCGAACAATAATTGCGTGGAGCTACTCCATTGGGTTAGTTTCAGTATTGCTAGGCAAGCTACCTTGTGGTCGTTTTAAAATTAATTTAGGAAGTTGACCTATTTGATTCCCGAGTCCTTGAATTGATGCTTGCTAATTTTTTAGTGCTACCTCAGTGTTTTGAAAACGAGTTTCTGATATCGAGATAAACTTTATAAACATCTCCTCAAGCTTCAGCTTTTTCTCTTGCTGATAAGGTGGTTGTTGGAAGCCTGGGGGGTTGTGCTATTTGATTTCCTTGACCACCCCAAGAGAAATTGGGATGATTCCTCCAACCTGCATTATAATTATTACTATACGGGTTGTTTTGAGGCCTAGAATTATTACTCATATAATTGATTTGTTCATTCTCTGTGCTAAGAGCGAATGGTAAACATTTTAGATTATTTATTCCACCTCCATTTGTATCGTATTGCATCACCGAATGTACCTACGTAGAAAGATATAAACCATCAATTTTCTTATTTAATACCTCTACCTAGTTTGATAACATGGTGACCGCATCTAAGTTAAAAATACTGGCAACTTTCATCGGCTTTGTCCTCATGATGTACCACTAATAATTATTCAGTGTCATCTCTTCAATTAATTCATAAGTTATTTCGGGTGTTTTATTTTCAGAGTTCCATCGGCTGCCGCATCAATTAATTGCCTAGTTGAGGGATTCAAACATTTGTAGAAGGTTTGAACTTGCGACCATAAAAGTAACCCATGATGAGGGCAACATCTTAATAGATTTTTGTATCTCTCTTATGCATCATGTAGAGTCTCTAAATTGATCTGCACAAAAAAAGAGATGTCATTCATCAACTTGGTTGTTTTAGTCAGTGTGAAGTAGTTTAGCAGAAATTTCTTAATCATTTGAGCCCATGTAGTGATGGAACCTCGTGGTAAAGAGGTTAACTACTGTTTAGCTTTGTTCCTCAACGAGAAAAGGAATAATCATAAATGATGCGCCATTTATCTTGAAAGTGTCGAAATTTCCAAGAAATTGGCCAAATAAGTATTTGGATCTTTGTCTTGCAAACCATCGAACTAAACAAACTATTGTACCAACTGAATAGCTTTTGACTTCAGTTCAAAATTATTTGTACCAATAGTGAGTCTCACAATACTTGATTCAACCCCAGTCAGATTGGGCTTGGCATAATCGTACATAGTAATAGGGACATGAGCAGGAATTGCAGGAGGCTGTTGAATATTCTAGTTATTACCCATCTCTTTAGTAATAACAATGTCCTCTTGTTCGTCTACTAAATTCTATCGACTCTGCCTTGCATCTCTACGATTTCTGCGAGCAGTACTTTCAATCTCACAGTTGAAAAGTAATGGTCCCGACGGGTTTCTTCTAGTCATAAACCAAAAGAACCTGCTAAAAGCAAAAAGAAGAAAAAAATTAGAATGTAAAAATTAAACTAAAAACAAAAATATATAATAAAATAAAAATGACTAAATTAATAAAAATAAAGTGTTCCTAATATTTTAGTCCTTGGCAATGATGCCAAAAACTTAATGTTTGTTTTCTGTACTAATTAAAATTTATGACAAAGGCAAGCGCAACTATCAAACAGTAGTATAGATACGGTGAGTAGAGATACCGTATCCATGATGACTAAAATTACTAGTAATTACTGTTTTCTTATTATTTAGCTGACAATTTAGAGTGATGAGTTTTAATCTAAAATTACTAAACTGATTTAACTAAGAACGCAACAGAGAACGAATCAGGAAAATAATCAAAAGATAACCAATGAGAGAGATAATACCCAGGAAAGAATTCACCTAGACTTCTTCTATTGTTAATAATCTGATTTAAACGATTTATTCACTTAGTGTCTTAATCCGTAATTCCTAAATTATGTTAATATCTCTTTCGAGAGTAGAAGCAACTGACTCTAGGTTGATTAATTGAAATCTCTTTCTAATTAAAACCTTTATTGTCGCATTAACTTGATCTATAGATTCCCCTATTAGATTTGACTCTAAGCCGGTAGATTTATGTCATCATATTTTTAGGATTGTATGTAACTCCACTCAATTATGCTAGACCTACTTTTAAACAGAGACTTTTGCTCCATTGAATTAAGCACATTAAACATGAATTAATATCCCAAAAATATTAAAACAAGAAATAAGCACACATAATTTAGAACAAGAATCAAGTATTTATCATGTAAAACATAAATTAAATAATAGAATTCATCATAGGTTTCATCCTCATAAGTATCTAGGGAATTAGTTCATAATTTTGAATAAAAACATCTTAAAGTTATAAAAACCATAAGAAGCAAATAAACTCATAAAAAATTCAGATGAAATTAAAAGGAGGTCTTCGATCTTGATGGAAATCTACTTCAGAAGTGGCTCTAATGGTGTTCCTTGAGTGTTTTCTACGATTTTCTCTGATGGTTCTCATATCTCTTCTTCTATTTGGTATTTATAGACTTTAGAATGCTCAAAAAGCCTAAAAGTTGTGTTTTTCCATGTGTTTGGGAAGCAAGGTGTGAAATTGACACGAGCTGGCATATGGGCATGTGCCCAGCCCGTGTAGCTCACAAGGGCATGTGCCGAGCCTGTGTGGCTCTTAAAATCTATTCTTTTTCTTTGATTTTCGCTCATTTTTCACTCCTTCTACTCCCGAATGCTTACCTAAGTATAAGAACATGAATTCAAAGGATTAAGAGCATCAAATTCACCAATTTACATAAATAATAATCCAAAAACGTATTAATAATGAGATTAAAATATGTTAGCTTTATCATTTATCAGACATGTACCTGCAGACTCAGGTTTTTAGATTTGTACTTGCCCTCGTATATACAAATCTATTCTTAAAGATAATTCTTACAGAATCTCATTCAATAAATATTTCTTGTGCAATCATGCTTGGAGAACTTAGACCCGCAAACTCGCACTATGCGAACTTGTTCTAACGGACCTGCTTGGAGGACTTATTTCCATTAATTTTCATATAGCAGAGTCCTAGAGGATTGACTTAGTCTAGGAGCTTGAGGAGAAGTCCTACAAACTACCTTATCTTGTAATATAGTCCTTACAAACTCATAATTGGGGACGATTCAAAAAACTCATGCCTAAATGGTAATCCATGTGGACTTTTGATTGAGTGATGGTATTGGCGGACTCACATTCGCTAAATTTCATTTAAAGGAACCAGACTTGTGAATAGCTACTTTTACATTTTAAGACAAATCCTCCAGACTATCTGTTAGTATTTTAACCCGATTAAGTAACGAATAAGAAAATAGCAGAATAAATTGAGAAATTGAACACACAAATTTAACGTGGAAAAACTCCTCCAAAGAGGATAAAAAACCACGGGCAAAGATAATTTTACTATAATGGAAAAAGAACGAAGAGTACAAAAGATGGAGATAAAAACTAAACCCCGAAAACCCGAAAACAAAGAACCCACAAAACGTAAACACAAAATTCTCTAAATATGTTATGAGTTCTAATCTCTAATGGGTGTATTTTCTAAGATTGTAAAAGAGCCTATTTATAGGCTAAATTCATAGATCAAATAATAATAAAATAATCTAAACTAATCAGTGTTTGATTGAAACAAGTAAACATAGTTTAACTGAAAGACTATTTTTCAAATTTGACTGAAAATAGGAGTCATATTTAACACTATCTTATATCTACATACATTAAGGCAAGTCCTTGCAGATTGTCATAACTTGCTATTTGAGGACAAATCCCACTAGAATGCCAATCCTTTTTCAATCAACATTCCACCACAACACTGATACTTTATTCATAATATATCTTAATGTTGGACACAACTTTAAATGTTAAGAAAGCATACGCCATCCTTAATTAACTTTCATTCTACTTCAAAATTTACAGTTTGCCAACATAAAAGCAATTCATATACCATCTAGTCAAATTCATTCAACAACCATAAACTTATAAACAAACAATAGTTCATTATCGATTATTACTTCACGACTTATGCAGACAATAATTATACACACCAAAATCTTCAACTTAAACTACATATTCACTTTCAAAATAGAACAACATCGACATCACTTTCACACAGCAACATTAAGGTTCTATATCTCTAGATTGTGTAGTTAAGTTTTTAATCAAACATAACCTTGCCACATACAAAATGAAAACTAAAAATTGGAGTTCAAAAACTCACCCGTAGAACACCCAAATGCTAAAACCTTACACCAATCTAGCTTTTCCTTTGTCACTCCAGCCTCCTTCTTAGTTAACTAACAAAATAACCATTCATCAATCAAAACCAACTTTCACAAGTTAGACAAATGAAATCCATTAACATGCAAAAAATTTTTATGGGCTATCTAATGTGTTTATGTTCACAACCATGAATTATACTGTAGCTTATCATTTTCTTACCTTTTACCTTCACTAAAAAGGGTATAGGAAAGTTTAAAAAGATTATCAACTCACCAGATTCTTACTTTCTCAAGCTAATATGCCTACTTTCCCTTCATGCAGATTAATCCTTAATTCCTTACTATTCTAGAAAAGTAGAGAAAAATAAAAATGATTATTTCTAGAATAAGAGAGAATGACCCCTTAGCATCTTCAGTTCTCCTCTTTATACCCATCTCACTTTTGTTCACTAATTCCCACATTCAAATATAAAATATTTAAGCGATAATTATGTTGTTCCCCACTCAATCTATCTAGTTCAAATGCAATGGAACCAAAATTGAAATTCAACTATCTACCAAATGGGTTCACAAAATTCCATAAATCACACTAAGGCCCTCATGAACTATCTAAAATTCAATTATCTACCAAAAGTTTCATAATTTGATATCTCTGCTTACTGTGGATTTTAATTCAAGATAATCATTTAATAACTGTCTTCCCTGAAATTAAGACCAAACTTTAATTTAACAGTTTCAGGCATGACACAACTATACTTCAATTGTTATTTTTCGTATAAATAACCTTAATTTGTGTAATTAATGCCTTTTTTTTCTTTTAAATTTTTTTTTGGAATGATGAAAGAGGTTAGAGGGGGTTAAGTCATTATGTTAGACTCGTTTCCCTGACTTAGGGAGAAAAAATAGAAAAAAAATTAAAAAGTTGTTTAGAGAATATATTAAATAATTATAAACAAGGACCTAAAAAAATGTCTTTAGTTTGAACACGAAATATAGCTTCTTTAAGGAAAAAAAGTGAAATATAGTTATTGAACTATAATCTTAAATTTGAAACCCTAATTTACATCATTATTTGGTATAAATAATATTAACATTTTAAATTTAAGAGTTAAAAATTATACTTCCAATAAATGACACATAAAACTAAAGCCAATAAAAACAAGTTGTTAAGAAATGAGAGCTAAATCAAGAATATAATAAAAATTTATATAATTAATTTGAAAAATTAAAAAATCCAAAAGGGCGACCGCTCATGCGCACACGATTCATTAGTGTATAAAATTTCCTTTATTTGTCAATTGCCTTTATTTTCCAAGATTTTGGTGTTTACATGGAGACTAGGTCGCATTGGAATCGACTCTTCAGTAAGGGAGTTCACTGATAAAAATAATTGCATAATAATGATAACTTTTGTATAGGAGTGAGCCTTTAGTACTTGAAGTTTCTGATGCTAACCGAATTATGGTGCGAGTGTGAACCTCAGTGAATGCACATAGTTCAACCATGAAATTTTAATTTCCTAGAGAGATCTAAACATGCATAAAGGTTTAAGTCTTTAGAATTGGAGTGATAATCCCCTTGATGTGAAATCCTAGGAGGCTTAGCAATTTCGAGAGGATTTAGGCAATTTTGTTACACTGTTTGAGCCTTTTCAAGCCTACCTTGTTGATTATTATCCTTAGAAACCCCAATTTGAGCTTAATGACCTATTTTTATTGACTTAACCATACATTAAGTAGCTATTCCCCTTTTTTGAGCATTCCAATTTATTTTCTACCAAATCTTACACTTAGTTTGTCTTGGATATCATTTTGCTAAAGATTTGGAGTTTAGAGAGAGATATCTTTTTCTCATTGAATGTTCCTAGTGTTAAATCATATGCTAGTGTATGCTCAAATTATCTTAGCTTTAGTTTTTACTATTTTTAGTTTTTTAAAAAAGAGAAAAACAAAAGAAGAAAATAAATTGTGAATAGTTTGTTTTGTATTGTTATTATTGAACATATAATTGTAATTGGGGAAATTGGGAAGAAATTAGGTAACTTTGAAAGATATCTCCATTTTTAAAGGGTTTGTGTATAACTATTCATGAGCTCCAAGGCAAGCTAAATTCTAAGATTTTTAGCCTATAAATTTCCATCTTAATCCATAACTTGAACCTAGCCACATTACAACCATGTGAAGATATATTAATCTATATCGCTATGCCAACTACATTAGTGGAGAGGAGTTATTGAGTTCAACTTATGAAGACATGAATTGAACCTTAGGATTGTTGCTTAGCTTAATCTAAGGAATAAAGATTGATAGGGAAAAACTATTCATACACTTACGGGGAACGCATTCAAATCATGGCTGTGTTAGCATTTTAATTCTTGAGGAATTTGACTTATAAATATACATGAGTTAGATATTTGAAAGTTGAATTGAGAGCATTATATCATTGTTGCTTGATCATTTAGGAGAGTTGATTATGATTGGCTAGTCTTGTTCGTTTTGTTTTTGAGTCTCGATGTGTTTCTTGTGTGTAATTTGTTATTTGGGTTGTGTTTCTTAGGTTAGATAATGTCATCACTCGGGACGAGTAGTAAATTGAGTTTGGGGTGTGACAACTCTTGGATATAGAGTTATTTTATTACTTTTAAGCTTATATTTCAATCAAGTTAGAGTGGTTTAGAGTGTTTTTATAGTTGTTTTAATTTAGAGTGGTTTAGAGTGTTTTTATAGTTGTTTTAATTATGTTTATATTAAGTAGTTTACTTTTGAAAATTTTATTTTAATAATGTATTTTTGTCAAATGAGACACCAAAAATGTGAAATTTTATTCTTGAAGGTAGGGATACTAGAAAGTTGGAAATGTGGAGAGAAAAGATGTTGAATTTTGACATTTAAAGACCTAGTGTTACAGCAAAACTGCAACATCGAGCCTGATGGGAATAGATTGGAGACCTAAGTTTAAAGAACGCCACATTAGCTTTTGGGATTAACCCTTCTCAAGTGCTGATGATGACCAAGAATCAAAATGGTTATGACTATGCAAAAAATGTAAAGACCTAAACACTCCCAAAAGGACAAAAATAGAATAGAATGGGGAGTTGACCTAGCCTATAATCTTTGGAGGATATAAATACCACTGTCAGAACATAGAGAAAGAGAGAGAGAGAGTTGTCTGGTGCATAAAGAAAAACATCAATATTCAAAAGAAAACAAGCTGGAAAAGAAGGAGAAAAGAAGGGAAAGAAAGAGAAGAACGAATTGAGGAGAACCACCTTATTCAATTTGAAAGCTCTTCACTTTTCTCTTTGCCTTTTGTGTTTTTTTTCTTTTGCTATTGTGAACCATGATTGAGTTGTTCTTAATTGTTTTTAATTTGGTGATTATGGGCTAAATGTTTTTTAGCTAGAATAATTATGAAACCCTAATATAGGATTATTGGTATTTTACTAAGGATGCTTGTTATAATATGAGGTTTATTCTGTAACAGCCTGAAAGTTAATAGTATCGAAAAATGTAATTTTCGGGACTCCATTTTCATAAATTGAGTCCGTACATATTTAATAAAAATATTTACGGAGCTATTACATTAGTGAATTGAATTTTGGATAGACAATTTAGTTGAATTAGTGATTAATTAAGGTATAAGGACTAAATTATAAAAGTCCAATCATGATAGATTTTTAAATTGCTAAAGGACTAAAAGAACAAATGGACCAATTTCAATTAAGTGGATGGTGGAAATGGATGTTGACATCCACTAACTTGGGTAAGTATGATTAAGCTTTAATTAACTAAGTTTAATTAAGGTAAAGCATGATTAATTAATTTTAATTAAAGTATATATATTAATTAAAAAAATGAACATTCTTATGTTCATCTTCCATTTTCACAAAATAAAAAAAGAGAGAGTTTGAAACTTTCCAAACTTTAGTCCTTTGAGTGGTAAGCAATTTCTACCCCGTTTCTTGTAATTTTATGATTTTGAGGTTCCAGGAGTTTAATTTAGCTAACCTGTATATCAATTTGTAAAACTATTAAAATTTTCAAAAGTTTCCATTGTTGATTTCTTGAAGTTGGTGTTATATGGTTAGATTTTAAGATTAAATATGAAAAAAGACTATTTTGTAAAGTGAAAATTGTTAGTTTTAAACATAGGCACTGAAGTGTAAGTATTCGAAATTGGTATGAAATTTCTATAATTATAGATAATATTGAGCTGTAGAAGGATGGAATTGAGATCAGTTTTGAAATTGAAGCTCAAATTCGATAGGTATGACAATTTCGATTTTAGGGGCTAAATTAAATAAAATAAATTTTTTAGTATAAAATGACAATTAAGTATGAATTTGGTTGTATATTGATGGTTTTTTGTGTTTATATTAATCCGTAGATTCCTCGAGAGGGAAGGAAAAGTTAAAGCCGTTGATGAATAACTCGAAGTTTCCAGTATGTATTTTTATGATTTAAAACCTATATAATTTTCGCATTTTCATGTTAGTCTATATTGTGCATTGTTAAGGTAAGTTAGTAAGAATAATTGAATTGGTTTGGCATAATTGAGATTTGATAAAGGTTGATTGTTTGATTATAGGAATTTAGAAGTTAAAGAAGGTGATTGGACCAATTAAAATGAATAGTGAAAACCATCATTTTCGGGCAATTCGGGGTGGTAAGTCATTATTGTCAGGCAATCCAGGATGGTAGAATTGAATGAGAAAACCATCATAGCCGGGCAATCCGAAGTGGTAAGTCATTATTGCTGAGCAACCCAGGGTGACATTATTGAATGAGAAAACCATCATAGCCGGGCAATCCAAGGTGGTAAGCCATCGTTGCTAGGAAATCTAGGGTGGCAGGTCATCGTTGTCAAGCAATCTGGGATGACAGATGTAAATGAGTTGATAATGATCTTGTGAGCTCGGAATATCATTGAGAAGATAACACAATTTGAGATTTTACGCATTAGAAATGTATATTGAACGATGAATCCATGTTTAAAATATAAATAAAAAAATTCTTAGATAACAACTCTATGTGTTGTGAATTATACCATATCGTTATATTGTTTCAGATTTATAGGAATATTGTTGAGTGATATAATAGGAATATTGTTGAGTGATATACTTGTCATACAATTTATTTCTCATGCACAAGTTAGGTTTAAAGAAAAGTTTCAAGTATTGACTTCAACATCCAATAGACACCCCAAACTCTATAAAGTTTGTGAACTCTTTTTGTTGGTCAAATCGACATGTACCTAGTGAAGTCATTTTGGTATTTTGTTGTCAATGACATCGAATATGAATGTTAGTATGAGAACTTCATTGTGCATACATATATGTGAAGCTACTATATGTAATGTTTGATAAGTTATGCTTGGTTTTATTGGTAGTAACCTTAGGTGTAAGCTTGTCACTTTATTTGATATTTAAGTTGTCTTAAGTCATGAATATGTATGTTTACTTGTGATTGGATTAGTATAAAAGTATTTTATGATATGGTATGTTGGTCAAATGGAAAAGTTTGGAATTATGGTGTGAACTTTGATAAAAGATTGAGCTGTATGTGATGATATGGTTTAAATTGGAATGAGTAAATGATCTAGATTGACATGTTTTAGTGAGCTTTGACTTAGGTGGGATTGGTATCTAATGAGTATATTAAGTACTTGAAGCTTATGTTTGTTACTTGTGAAGATTGTATCGTTTTTGTAGAAATAGTATGTGACATCGCGACTTCGTTCAAACGATGTCACCACGGGAGTTTCACGTTGCGACATTGGATTGTTGTCGTCAGGATGGGACTTAGCCAGACAATGTCGAGATGAGGGACCTCGTTATCACAATGAGGCCAAGTCAGTTTGTCAAATTGCGACGAGGAAGACCCTCACGTCGTAACGTTAGTTCTGTAAATTTGAAATTTTTTACATTTTAGTCCTTATTCATTCTCATGTTGATTTTTGAGCTTTCGTAAGCCTGAGTAAGACCTGATAACTATTGAATAACATGTTTAATACATGTTTTGTTTAAATGTATCCCTTTTAATGTTATAAATTGAATGTATCTGATCGTAGTTACTCCGGCAATGAATGTGGCATCTCGTAGCTTGGACCTTGCGATCGGGTTGGGTATGAGGGTGTTACATATTCATTCAAGTGTTATTCATGTTTAATGCTTGCTATCGCTTGATCAACATTAGTGGGTAATCGAGCTAATTGATAATTCTGAAAAGGTTATGATTAATGGACGTAAAACTTGAATGATTCACGTTTAATTTCTTTGATTTTAAATGTGTAATAATATAGACGTCTATTTTTATGGTGCATAATCTTATAGGAATATGCTTCCAATTGGATTCTTCGCATTAAATTGGTATAGACATATGTTAAATTAGTTAAATAATTGAACATAGTGACTTCAAGAGAAGCTTATAAACTGTTGATTCTGAATTAATAAATTGTCATAATGCTGCAACATCACTGCAACATCATTACCAGTAGTTGCATATTAAGGGGAAATAATTATTCTGTGATAACCCTCAAAAGTAACATATTTTAATCACATGCTTGACATATTTTTGGATGATTTATCATAAGATTTAGTGAATTTGATGCTCCTAATCCTTTAATCTCATGTTTTATATCTAGATGAGCATAGAAAAGCGAAAAGTCTAAGAAAAAGGCCAAAAACGGACAAAATAGGTTTATTTCAGTGCTGCACATGGCCCAGACACTTCCACACGGGTAATCCACACGTCCTTGTTATACACACGGTCAAAACACACGCCCGTGTGTAATGGCCGTGTCGACTTAAAACCATATCAGAATTGCACACGGCTTGAGCACCACCACACGAGCGTGCCGCACGGCCGTGTCCCTGTCAAGACCTATTTTAATTCTACTCGGGAAAGGCTAATTTTGTGCTATTTTGGGCATTCCAAAGTCTATTTAAACATAAGAGAATAGGATCAAAGGGGACACGGAGAGTAGAAGGCAGAGAATACTCGAAGATAGCCAACGAAATCAGCTCAGAAGCAGGATCTACTTCAAGCCTGAAGATCTCCATTCAATTTCCTTAGAAGTTCTTTGGGTTTCTTTATGTTTTGCTGTTTTCCCAATTTTGAGATGTTTTTCATAATTGTTATGAACTAAACTCCCTAAATACCTCTGGGAGATGAAACCTAAGACAGATCTTATTACTATTTGAATCATATGATAAATACTTATTCTTATTCTTAATTATGAGTTTTAATCATTGCTTTAATATTCCAGGATATTAATTCAGGTTTTGATGTGCTTATTCAGTGGAGCAAAAGTTCCTGTTTAAGAGTAGATTTTCCATAATTAAGCGGAGTTGCATGCAATCCTAGAGATAGGACGACATAGATCTACCGGATTAGAGTCAAATCTAATAAGGGAGTCTATAGATCGAGTTAATGTGATAATAGAGGTTTTAATTAGAAAGAGATTTCGATTAATCAACCTAGAGTCAGTTGTTTTTAGTCTCGAGAGAGATATTAACATAAGCTACGGATTCCTACGGATTAAGTCAAGCGAATAAATCGTTTAATTCAAAAGTAATAAGTGAAGTCTAGGCAGATTCTTCCTTGGGTATTATCTTCTCCATCGGCTTTCCAAAAGTATTTTCCCACTTTAATCTCTGTCGTGTTCTTAGTTAATTATATAGTTAGTCTTAGTTTAAAAACATCCCTTCAATTCTTAGGCTAGATAATAAAAAAATAGTAATTACTAGTACTTTTAGTCCTTGTGGATACAATATTTCCGGTCTCACTATAACTATACTACTGTTCGATAAGTGCACTTGCCTTAGTCAAATTTTTAGTTAGTTTAGCGACCATCAAGTTTTTAACGTCGTTCCCGGGGACTAAGATATTAGGAACACTTAATTTTTATTACTTTAGCCATTTTTTATTTTTATTGCAATTTAATTTTGTTTTTAATTTTAATTACTAGTTTTTCTTTTATTTGCTTTTGGCAGCTTTTTATAGTTTATGACTAGAAGAAACCCGTCAGGACCTCTACTTTTTGACAGCAAAACTGAAAGCACAGGTCGGAGAAATCGTAGAGAGATAAGGCAAAGTCTACGGTATATAGAGGAAGAGCATGAGGATGATACCAATAACACAGAGGAGATGGTCAAAAATCAAAATAATCCGCTGCCTCCTGTGGTTGCTGCAAATCCAGTGAATCAGAATCCTGCTCCTCGTACTATGTACGACTATGCTAAGCCCAATTTAACAGGAGCTAAATCGAGTATAGTTAGACCTACTATTGCTACAAATAATTTTAAACTGAAACCTAACACGATTCAAATGATACAACAGTTTTTTCAGTTTGATGGTTTGCAGGATGAGGATCCAAACACTCATTTAGCAAATTTTCTGGAATTCTGCGATGCCTTTAAAATCAATGGCATTTCTGATGATGCCATTCGCCTTCAGTTATTTCTCTTTTCATTACGGAATAAGACTAAATAGTGGTTAAACTCGTTACCACGAGGGTCAATCACTACTTGGGAACAAATGACTGAAAAATTTTTGCTTAAATATTTTTCGCCGGCTAAAACGAAAAAGTTGAGGAATGATATCTCTTCTTTTGTGCAGATAGATTTAGAAACACTTTATGATGCATGGGAGAGATACAAGGATTTATTGAGAAGGTGCCCTCACCATGGGTTACCTCTTTGGCTACAAGTTCAAACTTTCCACAACGATTTGAATCCCTCAACTAGACAAATGATTGACGCAGCTGCTAGTGGAACCAAATACAATAAGGCACCTGAAGAGGCTTATGAGTTCATAGAAGAGATGTCACTGAACAATTATCAGTGGCAACTCATGAGGACAAAGCCGACAAAAATAGTCGACATTTTTAACGTCGACTCGGTTACTATACTTTCAAATCAGGTAGAACTTTTGAATAGAAAGATTGATGGTTTATTTGGTTTTACGCAGGTACATCCAGTAATGCAGTGCGACGCAAGTGGAGGTGGAACGAACAATTCAGAATACCTACCCTACGGCCTTAACATAGAGAAAAAGAAAATAAATTATATGGGTAATAATCCTCGAACTCAAAATAATCCTTACAGTAACAATTACAATGCAGGGCGGAGGAACCACCCAAACTTCTCATGGGGAGGCCAAGGGAATCAAAGACCACCACCCCCTCCAGGCTTCCAACAATAACCTTACCAACAAGAGAAAAAGCCGAACCTTAAAGAGATGATGAGAAAGTTTATTTCAATAGCGGAAACTTGTTTTCAAAATACTGAAACAACACTTAAAAATCAACAAGCATCAATTCAAGGGCTCGAGAATCAAATAGGACAGCTGGCTAAGATAATTTCAGAAAGACCACCAGGGAGTCTACCTAGTAACACCGAACCCAATCCAAAAGAGCATGTGAAAGTAGTTACACTAAGGAGTGGGAAAGTGTTAGCTGAATCTGAAAAGAAGCTGCCACAAGAAGCTGATAGGAAAGAGGACGAGGAGGTAAAACCTGAAATAAGTGAAAAACCAGTGCTGAGGGAATATAAACCACTAATCCCGTATCTAGCAAAGTTGAAGAAAGACTATATGGATGGGCAATTCGGTAAATTTCTTAAACTTTTTAAATAGTTGCATATTAACTTACCTTTTGTTGAAGCTATCTCGCAGATGCTTACATATGCAAAATTTTTGAAGGAGCTTCTAACAAATAAAAGGAAGTTTGAAGAGTTGTCTACAGTAGAGCTCAACGAGGAGTGCTCGGCCATACTCCAAAATAAACTACCAACCAAACTAAAAGATCCAGGAAGTTTTACTATTCCCTGCTTAATTGGTAGTTTAAATGTTGAAAAGGCACTAGCTGATTTAGGCGCTAGCATTAATTTGATGCCTTACAAAATGTTCAAGCAACTTGGCCTTGGGGAACCAAAACCTAATAGGATGAGTATTCAACTAGCTAATAGATCTGTTAAATATCCTAGGGTAATTATTGAAGATGTGCTCGTAAAAGTAGATAAATTCATATTCCCTGTTGATTTTGTTGTGCTTGACATGGATAAGGATATTGAGGTGCCTTTAATTTTAGGTCGCCCATTTTTAGCCACTGCTAGGGCTGTTATTGATGTGGGTGACAGTAAACTTGTGCTTAGGGTAGGTGACGAAGAGATTATTTTTAAAATTTATGATGCCATGAGATTTTCTAGAGAACAAGATGACTCTTTTTATTTTGTTGATTCTATTGATCATGCTACTCAAGATTCTTTACAGAGAATCATTCATAAGGACACGTTGGAACTATGTCTTGCCCAAGGAGATGAGGTAAATGATGATAATTCTGTGTTAGGAAAGGCAAAAGCTGAATTAAATTCTAATGAGTCTTCACTGAGACAGAAGAGCTATGAGGATATTGAGGTAAACAAGGAATTAAAATTAAAACCCTCTCCTAATTTGGAATTGAAGCAATTACCAAATCACCTAGAATATGCGTTTCTTGGAAATAATTCCACATTACCAGTAATAATTGCTTCAGATTTACAGCCAACCGAAAAAAACGAGTTACTTCAAGTTTTGAAGGAGCATAAAAGAGCTATAGCTTGGAAGATTTCTGACATAAGAGGGACCAGTCCTTCTTTCTGCACACATAAAATTTTAATAGAAGGTGAATGTAAACCTTGTGTGCAAACTCAAAGACGACTGAATCCTAACATGAAATAAGTCGTAAAAGCTGAGGTAATTAAAATTTTAGATGCAAGAGTTATTTATCCTATTTCTGAAAGCTCTTGGGTGAGTCCTGTGCAGGTTGTCTTAAGCAAGGAAGCATGAATATTGTAGCTAATGAAAAGAACGAATTGATCCCAACACGAACAGTCACGGAATGAAGAGTTTGCATTGACTATAGTAAATTGAACGAAGCCACAAGAAAAGATCACTTTCCCTTACCATTCATTGATAAGATGTTGGAAAGATTATCTAAGCATATGTATTATTGCTTCCTAGATGGACTCTCTGGTTACTTCCAAATCCCAATAGCTCCTGAAGACCAAGAGAAAATGACATTTATATGTCCATATGGTACGTTTGTTTATAGACAAATGCCTTTTGGATTATGTAATGTTCCTTCTACTTTTTAGCGATGCATGTTGTCCATTTTTTATGAGCTCGTAGAAGACATTATAGAGGTATTTATGGACGACTTCTCGGTATTAGGTAACTCTTTCCATCTTTGCCTTAAAAATTTAAAACGAGTCCTAATGAGATGTGAGGAAACAAACCTTGTACTGAACTGGGAAAAATGTCATTTCATGGTTCGTGAAGGGATTGTGTTAGGCCACAAAATTTCTAGTAACAGGATCGAGGTTGACAAAGCGAAAATTGAAACTATTGAGAAATTGCCTCCCCTAGTTCAGTTAAGGCTATTCGATGTTTTATAGGTCATGCTAGATTTTATAGAAGATTTATCAAGGATTTTTCTAAAATAGCTAAGTGGTTAACGAATTTACTAGAAAAGAATATGCCTTTCAATTTCAATCAGGAATGTTTAGAAGCATTTAACACTCTGAAAGATAAATTAATTAACGTTCCAATTGTAGTTGCACCTGATTGGAATTTACCCTTAAAACTAATTTATGATGCGAGTGATTTTGCAATAGGTGCGGTTCTTAGACAGCGAAGAGACAAGCATTTTCAACCAATCTATTATGCTAGCAAGACATTGATAGCCGCACAAGAAAACTATACGACGACTGAGAAAGAATTATTGGGTGTGGTTTCCGTATTCGATAAATTTAGACCATATTTAATATTATCTAAAGTTGTCGTATACACTGACCATTGAGCTCTTCGATATCTCCTTTCTAAATCAGATGCAAAACCTCGACTAATAAGATGGATACTATTTTTGCAGGAATTCGATTTAGAAATTCAAGATAAAAAGGGAGTAGAAAATCTTGCAGCAGACCATATTTCCAGATTAGAAAACCCACATCTTAAGGAGCTTGATGAACATGAGATAAACGACTCATTCCCTGAACAACAACTTTTTTCTATATCTCACTCTGAGGTGCCTTAGTTTGCAGACATTGCAAATTATTTAGCTGCTAATGTTATGCCAAAAGAGTTGACACATCAACAAAAGAAGCGATTCTTTACTGATGTTAAAACCTACTTTTGGGAGGAGCCTTTTCTTTTCGTATATGTGCAGATCAAGTTATCAAAAGATGCATTACAAAGTTAAAAGCAATTAAAATCTTGGAACATTTCCACTCAGGACCGACTGAAAGACATTACAATGGGACTAGAATTGCACATAAAGTGCTTGAATCAAGTTTTTATTGGCCCACACTATTCAAAGATGCCAACAGGTATGTTACTTCTTGTGATAAATGCCAACGAACAGGTAATATCTCCAAACATTACGAAATGCATCAAACGTATATACTTTCATGTGAAATATTTGATGTATAGGGTATTGATTTTATGGATCTATTCCCTAGATCATTTGAGAATAAATACATCTTAATAGTCGTTGATTATATGTCCAAATGGGTGGAAGCCCAAGCTTTACCTACTAATGATGCTAGTGTAGTGGTAAGGTTCCTCAAGTAACTCTTCTCTCGATTTGGAACACATAGAGCAATTATCAGTGATAGGGGTACTCATTTTTGTAATGCTCAATTTGATAAAACCCTTAAGAAATATGGAGTTTACCACAGAACAACCACCCTTTACCAACCTCAGACTAGTGGTCAAGTTGAAGTAGCAAACCTAGAAAAGACTGTATAGTCAAAAAGGAAGGATTGGGCAATGAAAGTAGATGATGTTTTATGGGCCTATAGAACTGCTTTTAAGACCTCCATAGGAACATCTCCTTACAGACTTGTTTATGGGAAAAGTTGTCATTTACCATTTGAACTAGAACATAAAGCATTTTGGGCTATAAAGTTTCTAAACTTTGATCTCAAACTTGCAGGTGAGAAAAGGTTGATGCATTTGAATGAGCTAAATAAATGGCGAGCTAATGCATATAAGAATTCACAATTATACAAGGAAGCAACGAAGCGCCACCATGATGCTCGTTTAAAGCAACATAAGCAATTTGAAGCTGGAGATCTTGTCCTGCTATACAACTCAAGGCTCAAATTGTTTCCTGGAAGTTAAAATCACGATGGTCAAGTCCATTCGTAGTCCAAATCGTTTTTCCATATGGCACAGTAGAGGTAAGTCATCCAACCCACGGCACTTTTAAGGTAAATGGACATCGTCTTAAACTTTATAACGGCAGGGATTTTAAAGATTATAGAGAGGAGCTATGGCTCTGTGAAGTTGCCTAAATATACCACAAGGTAAAGTCCAGCTTAGACTTTAAATAAGCACTCCTCGGGAGACAACCCGATCACTAACCCCACTAAATAAGTTTATTTTTCTTTCATTCAGTTTTCATAATTTAAATACAGGTATTTTTGACACCTACAACCTAACACACGAGTGTGTCCTAAACCGTGTGCTCACCACGGGTTGGAGACATAGGCATGCTTTGAGTCGTGTAAACTATTACAACCTTAGTATTGACATTAAACAGTGGCGAACATAGCCTAGACACACGGGCGTGTCCATGGCCATGTTAAAATAGGATAAACATATTCCCAAGATAAGATGACACACTGGCTGCGATAACTAGCCACGACCGTGCAATACGGCCGTGTGAACCACACGACTATAGGACACGGACGTGTCTCAAACCGTGGTGAAACTGCACTTTAATTTCCCAAAAATTGGCAGAGGCACGGAATGTGATAAGTCACCACGACCGTGTAACCCACACGGTCATGAAACACGAGTGTGCCTGAGGCCATGTAGGAACCTGAGCACACACTTCAAAATTTTTAAGTCAGAATGGAAAACGGGCATACCCCACGGCCGTGTTCAAAAGCCATGGGCAATCCTGACTATAGAACACTGGCACGGTGGAAGACCCACAAGCGTGGAAGAAGCGAACGAGAGAGTACACGGCCGTGCGATGCGGCCATGTGTGCCACACGGCCTGGACATACAGGCGTGTCCATAGGTCATGGACGATACTGCCTAAAAATTTCACGAAAAAAACAGGCTAGGAGCGAGACACACGGGCGTGGACCACGGCCGTGTGGTCTAAAAAGGGACCTGCACGACCGTGGGCCCTTTTTTATTTGAAATTCTAACCCTAATTTTCCCTCATTCCTATTTAAACTCCATTATTCACCCATCACACCCCCATTCACTATTCACCCATCACACCTCCTTTCACTATTCATTCTTCCTACTGCAACCACCTTTTTCCGACGAGCTGCCGGGGACCTACACCTCCACTCCCCTTTCTTCCTTCTTTCTTTCTTCCTTTCCTTTTCTCTCTCTTTGCTCACCCCTACAGCCCACAACCCACAACCCCCTCTCCTCCCTTGCTCACACAACCACCCATCCCCTCAACCAGACTCCCACTGTTCAGCAACCATAAACCGTCGCGACCACCACCAACCACCACTATCGGTTTCCTCTTTTGCACCTCAATTCCTTTACGTTATTTTAATTTTTTTATTATTACTATTATTAATCTTATTATTATTATTATTATTACTCTTATTTCTTTATTACTGTTCTATCTTATTTCTATTAGATTGATATATTGTTATTATTACTAATGCTTTACTGATATTGTTGGTTCTTACTCAGTTACAGTTTTTCTTGATAATTTTATGCTTAAGTTAGTTTTGGACATTCGCAATATTCTGCATATATATTTTAGGGTTATTTGTTTTGTTGATTTAATTCATATTTTTCTTGCTCATTTATTTTTATATATATTTATTTAGTAAGTAATTATTTAGTTTTCTACTAGGTATTAAGATTCTACTTATTTCATCTGCCTGATTAAGCTGCACTTGGATGCTTGTTTCTTATTCGTTTGACTATTATGTTGATTCGTCCAATTGAATTATGTGATTACTTTCGTAGAACACTATGAAAAATACAAGAGGTAAGAAAACTATCGTCCCCGCTTCGAAAAAGCAGAAGGGACCAGGAGCGATGTCCTCAAGTGCGACCACTGAGATACGCCACCCCTTCCTCCAATTTCCACCAGGACCTTAGGAGAGTTGTTTCAAATTCTACGTGCCCGACCCCTTGGCATGGGTTGGTGCATCGACTGGGCTGCATTGGAACAAGTCCACCTAGCTGACTCAGTTCGGGCCCTCCTCGCTACTGCTCCTTGGGATCGCTTTTTCAACATTATTGAGCCGACGTACTTGGAGTTCACTTTGGAACTTTGTTCGACATTTCAATTACAGACGGCTATGACAGAGTTCGACGACCCAGGCACAGTCCAATTCTGTCTTGGCGGTCTAGTGCGTCAATTAAGTATCCCAGAATTCAGAGTTGCCTTGGGACTTTATACGGACGAATGGAGGCAGACAATTTCCCCCATCTCCACCGTCACATTCATTATGCATCTTCCTCATGTTGGGCGGCCCTCATTCCTGCTACGGGCATCTATGACCCCAGCCGCTCTAAGGTATCGGCTCTATCTCCAGCATTATGATATCTCCACACCGTTTTAGCTCATACCTTAACAGGGCGACGAGAGAGCACCAGCGTCGTTAACAATCATGATGCCTACTTCTTATGGAGCATGAGGTAAGGGCATGTTTTCGATCTCGCATACTTTATCGCCCTTGCCTTTCGCCATTAGACCAAACGACACTGAAAGGGAGTCATCAGCATTGGCCCTTACGTGACTCGTCTAGCTCGACACTTTACGCTTCTGAACGCATTGGCGCAGTCCTCAGCGCTCACACTCATCGGCCAGATGTCCCTACAGGGCATCTCAAGTATGCTCCACATAAGGATGATAGAACGTTGTCGTGGGTTCGATCCTCCTCAATATCGACTAGCACGAGCCACCAATGAGGATGACCCCGAGGATATTCCTGATGATATCTCTTTATTTCATGAAGACCCACCCTCTCAGCCACCACCGAGTCACAGACCAGTTCATGCGGCTGCTTCATTGACAGACATTTCTGATCACCTGACTCGATTCGAGCAATATTATACTCAGTAATTCGACAGTATAGAGGCGACTCTGCAACAGATTTGTCAGTATTTCCACATTTCGCCTCCACCACCACCACCTCACCATCTAAATGTCGATGAGGACTTTTGAGTCCATTTACTTTACTTTGTTTTTCTTTTCCTTTTGTTTTTATTTTTATTTTAATTCCATGTTCTGAAAGACTTATATTAGTATATTTTGAATTCCATGTGTATATGGTTGTTTCTTTATGAGTAACCATAATAAGCCTGTAATATCCTGATTTTGGGCCTAGTCGGAATAGTGGTTTCGTGACCACAAAATTCGAGATAGAAATAATTATTTTATGATTATTTTAAGGTCAATGATATGATTGCATGATTGTGTGAAAATTTCGTGAAGAAATTTTATGCATAAAGTGCTTAAATTGAAATTAGGGACTAAATCGAATAATTTGCAAAACTTACATTCTAGAAGTTTCTAGTATGAAATTGTTTTGAAATATTAATTAGGAGGTCTTAAATAGAAAATTTACCAATTTCTAAGTCTATGGACAAAAATTGGACATGGATGGAATTTTGGAAAGTTTAGTAGTAAGGGCATTTTGGTCATTTAGGGGTAAAATGAATTAAAATACAAAATTAAAAGCCAATTTTGCTCATCTTCAACCCCATGGCCGAATGTAGCAAGGAGAAACCATGGCTAGGGTTTTTCAAGCTTCCAAGCTCGATTGTAAGTCCTTTCTAGCCTCGTTTTAACAATTTTTACGTTTTTAGAGTCCCGGTAGCTCGATTAAGCTTATGCTAGCAATAATTCAACCTAGGGTTCATATTTGGAAAAATACCCATAGGTGAAATTTGTGTATTTTGGTGTTTTATGATAGAATATGAGGTTTTAAATTATGTTAGACAACTTGTACTACTCGGTTTTAAGCGAAAACGAGCAAAAGGGCTTAATCGGTAATACCTAATAGTCATAAGTACATGTTAGAGTGAGAATTTGATGTTTCCATAGAAGGGAAAAATGATCAGCATGTCATAAAACATAAGAAAATAGGCTGAAGTTTAATTTACGAGCTTTGGGGAAAAAGTGTAAATATGTGAAAGTTTAGGGGAAAAACTATAATTTTGCCAAAATATGAGTTTGGGTCAATTTGAATAATGTGAGTCCTAATTAGACTATATTTTAAATGATAGAGCAAGGAAAACTAAAATTCGGGCTAAAATGGGGAAAATACCAAGTTGTGGACGAATAGTAAAAGTAGCCATTTTCGCATACGAGGTAAGTTCATGTGTAAATAATGTAGTATAATTGTTATTTTAAAGTTATTGATGTTAATTATATGATATGCTGATTTTTATCATGAAATATATGCTTTGTGGTTATTTTCGAATAAAATGCAAATTATGTGAATTATTTGTTAAATATAAAGTGCTACCGAGTATTGGTTTCGGTATTTTACGGAAGATGGCATGGAGATGTATTCGAGGAAAATCCCGTTTGAACCTTAAGAATAGATTAGGATACAAGTGACATGTCACTAGGATATTTGGGCATCCGAACTCGTTGAGTTGAGTCCGAGTTCACTTATGGATGCGAATGTCCGAACTCGTTGAGTTGAGTCCGAGTTCGAGAGATGTAACTAGGCATCCGAGCTCGTTGAGTTGAGTCCGAGTTCACTTATGGATGCGAACGCCCGAGCTCGTTGAGTTGAGTCCGAGTTCACTTATGGGCGGGTTACATGGTAGCTTGGCTACATATGTGGCACTTATGTGCAAACTTTTCATGTATCCGAATTATATTCCGATGTGTTCAACGGGTAAAATTCTACTCAAATGGAGGAATACTCGAGATGAAAGGGACGTATTGGTAAGTGTTGTGAAATGGGTACTTTGAACAGGTATGTACTTAACCCTCGGGTTGAAAAATCGATATAACAACAATATGGTAAGATAATAAATGAAAATGTGATATGAATGTCTCGGTGATGATTATGCAAATGATGTTTTATGTTTGCTTATATAGTTATGTTACTTGCTATTTGCATGTGAACTTACTAAGCATTTATGCTTACTCCCTCCTTTTCATTCCTTGTAGTGTTGACAAGCCAGCTCGGAAATCAGAAACGGTGGGAGGCACGCTCACACTATCCGTATACCATCTTGGCATAATGGCTTGTATATTTTGAGTATGGCATGTATAGCATTATAATCATTTTGTGTATATGGTCTTATGATATGGTTATTGAGTGGTATGGAAATTCTTGGTAATGATTAGCCATTGGAATGGCTAAGCATGATCATATTTGGTGTTATGTATGCTAAATTGCTAGCTAATCCATGGAAACCATGAAATAGGTAAAATTTACCATAAAATAGATTCAGACAGCAGCAGTGACGTGAGTTTGAAAAATCACTAAAAATAGTAGAGATACAATTAGATGATGAATAAAATATGGAATTGAAGAATTATGAGTCTATTTTCATATGGATGGAACAAAACAGGTATATGAGTTATATTTTATGAGATGTTTAAATTTTTGTGAAACAGGGCCAGAGCGATTTCTGGATCCCCTGTTCTGACTTTGGAAATTCACCATAAATTGTTCAAAGATAATTAGAAGTCATGATTTATATTTACAGATTCCTTATTTAGTCTAGTTTTATTAAAAACAAACGGCATAGTCATTGAAACTCTGTACAGGGAGATATCTGATTCGAAATACATAGAGGTCAGAGCAGTCAAACTCTGAAATAGGGGATACTTTAACTAATAAACTGTACTAATTTGCTTGAGAAAAAATTCTATAAAAACATTAGTAAATATATATATTAGTATAGTTTCAGGAAAAATTTACGGAATTTGATTTCGAGTTTCGTAACTCGAGATATGAATTTTTAAGCGACTATGACGCAGATTGTTAGCTTGACTGAAAATTTAAAAATAAATTGTTTGAGCTGTTTAAGTAATGAATTAAGTCTATTAACACCTCGTGTTCGACTCCGGCGACGGTCTCGGGTACGGGGCATTACAAAGCCCTTCTATATAACTCCTTAAAACATTACTGGTGATATCGCAGCTTCAAAAGGTTCAGTCGATTGGTACTACTCAGGAATATACAAACAATCCTATGGGGAAAGATAATCCACGACTGCCATGTCCTGCTCGACCACGACCATAGCCACCACGACACCGACCACCACGATAACCTTTTCGCTTGGCACTGTGACTATGGAACCCAACTCTACCACCACCTTCACCTTTGCCTAGTTCCACACACATCAGTTCCAATGTCTATAAACCCGCTTTCGCTATTCCAAGGACTACATCCAAATTCAGGGTAGTTTCACTTCTCCCCTTCTTTTATGATATTTTGCTTATATTGTTATTATCTATCTTTGTACATTGAGGACAATGTACATCTTAAGTGTGGGGAGGTTATGATATTATGATTATCAGAAAATCCCTGAATTATATCTTGTTCTCAAATAATTTTCTCATATTACTATTAAAATGAATTTTGATTGATTTATGATTTTTATTGATATGTTTTGAGTTAAAACATAGGTAATTATGCATTGATTATTTAAACTTGAGGAAAATAGAGAATCAAGAATGATAAGTTGCAATGAATCAAGGTAATATCTTAAAATTTTGAATTTACAGGATTGGCATCAAAACCCCATAATTTTTGTGAGATTTTGAGTCGTTTAAAGCATATATCTTTCTTGCTCACTTTTATTGATGGTTATGAGTGAGTCAGTGCTGATTTGTTATTTTAGAACTTGCATTGATTATACATGTCGAGACCACACCTTTGATGTGATATACTGAGATGATAAAGGCACTTAGGTTTTAACCCACTTACCCCATAAAAAGCCTACCCACATAATTGACCCTTAGTGAACCCCTTTGAGCCTTAATCATTGTTTCTTAATTTCCCCCTTAATGATACCCATAACTTAACCCTTTTTGACTCGTTAAGAATTTATCCCTTTTATTGACCCCTTTTTATCGAGATTTGATTTGATTAATTACCTAACTATGTTCGTCAATTTCAGTTGCTGAATTATTACTTATTATGTACTTTCCATTATGTTCTTATTCTTAAAAAAAAAAGAAGAAACCCATATATTTATATTCATATAATTACATATCGTTATAAAGAGCTTGGATAAGTTAAAGTTATTATTTTGACAAAAAGCTCACTTCATTAGTTTTGGATAGTTTTAATTCTGGCACTTGTTTGTAATTTAGTATTTAGCTTTATTCTTCTAAGTTTGGTAATTTATTAAATTAATCTATATTCTAACCCTCTCTTTCAACCTTTATCCACACCTTTAACCCAAGCCCCATTACAACCCTGTTAAAAACCTCTTGATTTGTGTATCATCTCACTTATAGTAGTGGAGATTTGATTTTCATGCAAGCCTATGGTAATAATTTTTCATGTTTGACTATTGAGTGCTTAATTATTGAACCTTAAACACTATGAGTGATTTGAGTGAATCTTTAGTGAGAATGTCAACCCTTGTCGATTTGGAATTAAAGGTAATTACTTAGATAAAGGGGAATAATTATGATTTTATGATTAAAATGCTCAACTTGGATTGTTTGAAACTTTAATGTTCTTTTAGTTGAATTCTCAATGTATGATTATCTATAGGATTATTTCGAAACATTTTTTATAAGAATTATAAGTTGAAAAGAATGCATTTTAATTGTGAGTTGAGGATTTTGCTTGAGGACAAGCAAATGCTTAAGTGTGGGGATATTTGATAAACCTCAAAAGTAACATATTTTAATCCCATGCTTGGCATATTTTTGGATGATTTATCATAAGATTTAGTGAATTTGATGCTCCTAATCCTTTAATCTTATGTTTTATATCCAGATGAGCATAGGAAAAGCAAAAAGTGCAAGAAAAATGCCAAAAATGGACAAAATAGGTTTATTTCAGTGCTGCACATAGCCCAGACACTTCCACACGGGTAATCCACGCGCCCGTGTTATACACACAGTCAGATCACACGCCCATGTGTAATGGCCGTGTCGACTTAAAACCATATTAAAATTGCACACGGCTTGAGCACCACCATACGGGCGTGCCACACGGCTGTGTCCCTGTCAAGACCTATTTTAATTATACTTGGAAAAGGCTAATTTTGGGCTATTTTGGGCATTCCAAAGTCTATTTAAACACAAGAGAAGAGGATCAAAGGGGACACGGAGAGTAGAAGGCAGAGAATACTTGAAGACAGCCAACGGAATCAGCTCGGAAACAGGATCTACTTCAAACCTGAAGATCTCTATTCAATTTCCTTAGAAGTTCTTTGGGTTTCTTTATGTTTTGCTGTTTTCCCAATTTTGAGATGTTTTTCCTAATTGTTATGAACTAAACTCCCTAAATACTTATGGGAGATGAAACCTAAGATAGATCTTATTACTATTTGAATCATATGGTAAATACTTATTCTTATTCTTAATTATGAGTTCTAATCCTTGCTTTAATATTCCAATATATTAATTCAGGTTTTGATGTGCTAATTCAGGTTTTGATGTGCTTATTCAGTGGAGCAAAAGTCCCTGTTTAAGAGTAGATTTTCCATAATTAAGCGGAGTTGCATGCAATCCTAGAGATAGGACAACATAAATTTGTCGGATTATAGTCAAATCTAACAAGGGAGTCCATAGATCGAGTTAATGCAATAATAGGGGTTTTAATTAGAAAGAGATTTCAATTAATCAACCTAGAGTCAGTTGTTTTTAGTCTCGAGAGAGATATTAACATAAGCTAGGGATTCCTACGGATTAAGCAAATAAATCGTCTAATTCAGAAGTAATAAGTGAAGTATAGGCGGATTCTTCCTTGGGTATTGTCTTCTCCATCGGTTTTCCAAAAGTATTTTCCAACTTTAATCTCTATCGTGTTCTTAGATAATTAGATAGTTAGTCTTAGTTTAAAAACATCCCTTCAATTCTTAGGCTAGATAATAAAAAGATAGTAATTACTAGTACTTTTAGTCCTTGTGGATACGATATTTCCGGTCTCACCATAACTATACTACTGTTCGATAGATGAGCTTGCCTTAGTCGAATTTTTAGTTAGTTTAGCGACCATCATTCTGACTTTTCATTTCATTACTATTAATTTGCATTATTGTTTCTAAATTGCTTTGCATTCAGTCGAATTTTTATTTACTTTCTAAGTTGCCATTAGTTAATTCTGCAATTTATGTTCTAAAATAGATCCTTGTGGAGATGATAACTCTAGTATTCACTACTATATTACTTGCTATGGATTATGTGCACTTGCACACCGTAAAAAAATTCACCACAAAATACTTGAATGTTTTCATTTAATTTACTAGACTGTTGAATTGTTGCAATATAGTCTTCTCTATTCACATTGCCTATACTAATTGAAAGCTCTCTATTTCCCTTCTTTTATACAATTCAATTTTCTTAATTTTATAAAATAATTTTAAACATCGCAAATCTATTGTTCGAAATTCAAATAACTTTTTTCTCTGATATTCAACACTAACAATCAGACTTTGGATCTAAAATATATTTTTCTACTAGTCAATGGATATTAATGCATTGTCTTGTTTGTCAAATTGTAGCTTGGACGTTGTTAATTGAATTTTTTTATAAAAAAAATAATCAAGTGACTTAAATAAACTTTCAAATAATTCTATAACTATTCTATAACTTTTTAAAATTTAATGAACAAAACATAAAACTTGCTAATTGTTTAATAACATTGGGTCTAATTTACTTTTAGAAAAGAAAACTACAGAATATTTAAATAAAAAAATATGGATTGAATGCATTTTTTAATAAAAGACTTTCTTTAATAGGAACATAAATTACTCTTAATACACATACACGTCATAGATTACATATCACGAAACACTATAAACTACCACACAAATGTCGTAAATAACCCCTTCTATATAGAAGGGGGTACAAACCAATAGTAACCGTTTATACAAAACTTGAAGTTCAATCCCAAACCAATGTTTTTAAAGTGGGCCGGTCAAGCCACCAATTCAATCGGTGCGATTAAAAAATTTTAAAAAACTCAGTTTAATTGTTAGTTTAATCAGTTTGTAACAATTTCCAATCAAACTAATTCAAAGAGCTAGTTCCCCATCCAACCAATCTGATCCAATTCAAACAATACAGTCCTAAACCCGCTAAACCCAGTCTGATCCATAGACCCTTCATAAACACTGATTTAAAGAAAAAAAAAAGGTCATTTACTTATTTTCCTATCCTGTAAACAACCTACCTTGATAAAGCTGGATTGATGCTTAGATATAATACATTGAAATTGAGTGCCTTAAATTACATCATGAAAATCTACAACAAAAACAACCCATACCTGTTGTCATTCAAGCCTTGGACCATCCCAGCAAAGCGCGGATGATGCCTAAGATGCTTCCATCAAAAAGAGCCCGCAACAATCCCAGCTTTCCCCTCGTGTATGGTGGGTATCTGACAAATGCATCACAAGCGAAACCTCTATAAAGAACAGCTTTCTTATGGCTAAAAGCATCGAAGGAGAACTTCCCATGGTATGCACCCATTCCACTGTCCCCGACTCCTCCGAATGGTAGTGTGGGTTCAGCCAGCTGAAATGATATTAGGTACGTATCACAATATGTAACTTCTCATATTAAATAAAAATGAATTTGTCAAGACTGCATTTTTCAACAAGTAGGAACATACCATATGTGTTCAACTGATTTCAACATTGTTGAGTAATCAAAAAGAAGAAATTAGTAATTGCTGCTAATAGAACTTCATTAGAACATTTATTAATTCTTGAAATCAAAATCTAGTTAAAGATACCCGCATTTGTGATGAGCGTCAAATACTATTACGTATAATTTTATATATATATATATATATTTAGAAGAACATGCTCTCGTATCCAAATCTGAATATGAGTAGGACACAAGTGTTAACTAGCCCCTAGGAATTACCCCTGCTCAACACTTGTATTTGACACATAATCCAACATAGGCATAGGGGTATAATTTTCCAAATATATGAAAAAATTAGGTAAAAAATGAGCATACTTGTATCTGAGACACACATTCAGTCCAAGTAATTTAGTCCAAAACCCATACGTACAACCTATCAGCTAATGCCAAATACAATGCTCAAGAGCACCAAATCCATGTATGAGCTTATGAAAGGTACAAGTATCAAAAGAAACAACTCTCCATGAATCAATGCTTTTGACCAGCAAATAAGAAAATCAAAAAGTTGGAGCAACATACGTAAAATATGTCTAAAATTTAAACTGTAATAATGCATGCATGTGGATATCAAGTCAATTAGTAGTATAATTACATGTACAGTAGTGTCGTTAATGACCAAACCCCCTGCGGAGACTGTTGCAACAAACTTCTCTTTCAACTTCTTCTTATTGGTAAATAAATATGCTGCTAGTGGCTTTGTTCCTGAATTTATCACATCAAAGCTGTCTTCCACTTTGTCAACCTGTTATAAACCAACCACAAGAAAGTTATGTTAAATGTCCTATATTTAATCTCTAGAATTGAAGTAGAAGGGTACCGAGCTAATTATTCAATTCGATTTCCCAGATGAAATAAATGATTTCGTTTGTTTCTGCTAGGCAATTTTTCATCTAGAAAGTTCATAAACTGGGCTTTTCAAGGATAATGCTACAAACAGGAACAACAGAAAATTAAAAAGTAAATAGCGAAATGTTGTTCCTTTTAGTTCCTACCAGGAAAACTGGAAGCAACGGACCAAATATTTCTTCATTCATGATTAGAGAATCTCGTGGGACATCAAGCAAGATAGTGGGAGTGATCTTCCTGCCATTGGAAGAAAGAAATGCATATTAACAATGTAAAACGCTCAGGGAACTTGAAATGCAAAGAAGCAAGACCCTTGTCAGAAAGAACTCACAAGGAACTCACAAGTTTTCTTTGTCTCTTTCACCTCCATGGACGATCTTACTAGAAACCTTATCCTCATCCAAGAGCTTTGACAAGCGAGCAAAGTGGTTAGAATTCACTATGCGAGACAAGTCTTTTGACTCCAACGGATCCTTTCCATAAAACCGCTCCAATTCACACTTGAAAGAATCTATCTGTAGGATGAAAAATGCTTAGGAATGATTGAGAATAAAAGGATAACAAATGTCAACATATACAGGCAACCTTACCAGCTTCTGAGCATAATCTTTCATTGTAATAATGTAATCAGGGGAAATACACGCTTGCCCATTATTACACCCCCACTTTCCTGCAATTATCCGCCTAGTTGCAACCTGACAATACACGAAAACATGTCAGTAAGCAAGTCAACAGACCCGGTAGCAAACTAAACGCTATATCGCTATGCTTACCTGTAAATTTATGTCTGAATCAACAATTACCGGACACTTTCCTCCAAGTTCCATAACAACTGGTGTTAAGTGCTTTGCAGCGGCTGCCATCACAATGCGTGCAACTCTTCCATTGCCTAAAGATTCAAGTATGTTTTAGTTCATAAGACTTTTTATCAGATCTGAGATCAGAACAGAAATACCATCAATGTGACAATGTCTAAAGCATCTATTAACAACCACGCACTGAAAATTAGAACTTTGGGGAAAGCACTAAAACTTTGCAGTATGTTTCATCTTTATGAAAAAAGGGAAAAAAAAACTCAATTTAAGACATTGTGAAATTACATGGCTGAGAAAAGAATCTGAAGACAGCATAACAATAGAGGATCCAATTAAAATACCAAAGCAAACCCCAGATAAATCCCTCAAAACCTGCTTCAGTTCTTTCCATATTCCATAGTGAAGAATTACATGTTCCAGTAAAGTCTAGATAGTCTCAATGACACTTCTCTATAAGGAACACAGTAGCTGTTGCTAACCAAGGGTCTATACAACTATCTTATAAATGTCCATTAATTTCTGTTTGTGTGTGCTTCTAATCAACTAACCAAGGATCTGAAAATGTTCATGCTGAAGAGAGATTTCAGTGGAAAGAGCCAAACTCACTAAGCCCTGATGTTTTCTGCTTCATACAGGTTCCAAACCAGATAAGGGATAAAAGTCACAGTATGTTGGCCAGGGAGCCAGTGATGAATCATAACCACAAATCATCACCATAAATCCTAGAGAGAGAAAAAGCTAGCCAGGAGAATCTAGAACGAATGTTTGTAAGATAAGCCGTTGAAAAAGAATTCCGAGTCATATACTGGCCAAACATGAATAAGACCTGATTTTGCATCTAACACTGCATTCATTCATAGAGTCATCTAAACTAGATCAAAGCTACAGGTAAACATGTAAACTAAATGCTAAAAAGGAAACAATATTAAATGATCTATATCACCATGACGCCATATGGCTCCTCACCATGAATCTATGATGGATAAAGAGTCCCGAATCCACACAGAAGACATTTAAGATTTCAAAGCTTGATCCCCAGATCTACCCCTCCTCCTCCATCAACTAATCTTATTCTTGGATCTTGTTTGTGAAATTGATAAAAATCAATAATTTTATGTATTTTTATGATTTCTATATGTATTAAATTACTATAGTCTGATATATATATTTCCTTCATTTTATTTCTTTTATTTATTGTTTTCTTTCTCATATTTCCTTCAGATGAATATAAACAAAAAAAAAAACTCCAGAGGCTATTTTTTCATTTCACGGGTTGAGATATCCACTTCGAATTTTTTTCTGATATACATGAAGTAAATAGAAAAAGATTCGAAGTTCCTATTTTTCAATCTAATAAAATATTTAATAATATTAAATTAAATAATAGGACCCAAACTGTGGTTTGATAACAAGTAATAGAAAGATAATATCCACTTTGATCACAAACTTCTAGAAGCCTACACATATGAACCTTAGATAAAGTTGCCCAAGTGTATTAAGACATAAAAGATTGAACTGGAGGAGAAGGACAATTATAAGCAAGGACCTGTATACAGTATTTTGTCCCACTTTTGCTCAAGTAGTGCTGCAGTTTCAGGAACAGCCCCTTCAACAACCTTTATGCAAGAGCTATCCAAATACTCAGCTACTAGCCTTGCAAGCAACAATGATGTGGCTGGAGCGATTTCTGACGGCTTTAAGACTATAGCATTACCGGCTGCAATAGCTCCAACAATTGGATCTAGAGACAACACTGAAAGAAGATATACAATTATAGTCATCATTCCGACAAAATTTAGAAATTAAAAGAAAAAGAAAAACATGACTGTAAACAAGTTCACCACGGAGTTTAACATACAAAAAGGATAATTCCAAGCTGAGATTACTAACACCACACCCAATGGTTCAGATACAATTTCAGCAGAGGAAGGAAATGTAACCAATGAAGTTTTTGCCTGCAAGAAAGGCAGGTTAATCATATTCAACTCTTTAATACCAAAAAGAAAACTAAATGAAAGCTTCCACCCATTTGAGAGGTATCCAAAATATTTACCTTTTCTGGCATCATCCAATGCTTCATGTTCTTGACTGCCAATCTAAATGAGTTCTTTAGCATTGCTATCTGAAGTGTCAACCATGTCAATATCAGAGGAAAAAGATTACTTATTTTATGTGGGAGTTCCATAGAAACGAAGAGCACACTCGGGAGGCCAAATATAAATAACTCAAATATTGTTGCCTTCTCCATAGTTCTTGTTTTCTAATTAGTGTGACATTTAGGGTTAAAACAAAGATATCAAACATCAAGAGTTACACAAACTTAATAAGAGGATGACATCTCAAAATAAACTTGCCTGTATGACAAAAATAAATTGCTCCAGAACAATAGTAAACTAATATATTAATTTTCCAAGTTAAAAACCTAAAAGTAACCGACTTTTATCTTCAGCCAAAAAGTGACACTGAAGCCAAGAACAACCATTTAGGAAACCTCAAAAGAAAATTTGCTTACTGTCCAACATTCATTATCATTAGCTCTTAAATCTAATCAACATAACACAAAAGGTTGACTTAAATGATGCATATAACTATCTTAAAGTAAACCACGCTAACCTCCACATTTAATCCAGAGACTGAATATATATAATTTAGGCATTTGGCTCAAATAATGTTTCTTTCAAACAAGTGGCAAACAACTGTGACTATAAACAGATGACAATTTTCAAAAACCTCCTTAAGTATTCATTGGCGATAATCAAAGTTCATTTAGCTTTCATGCCATTATTAAGTATCCCCACATTAATTAATCAAAACTACAATTATCCTCACAGCAGTAGTCTATCTCAGTCAAAGCTCCAATCACCAACTTATAATTATTCAAAATAACAGTAAATAGCAATACATCTCTCTATCTCTTTCTTTTTCCTAAATCCTGTCCACCTACTGATATACATTCCTGCATTGAAGTTTAACCGTTACTTATTATTCTTAATCCTGATCTCTACTAAATATGGGCAAGCGCAGGGACTATCTACCCCAAGCCCAGACATATTCCAAATAATTAATAATTTTGAAGAATCTTCACTGATAAAAGTATACTATAGAGGCTGAACAAAAAAACAAAAAGGGCCAAAAAAGAAAATATTTCTTACGATACTTACATCATGTGGCTGGAGATTTTAACCATGTGAGCAAGTTGGATTAGAAATAAATATTCGAGTTCTAGTAGTTTGGAACACTGCATATATCTAGCAATCATTTAAAGTCAGAAAACTGATCAACCGTTTTCAAGAAAAAGTTAACTGTTAGCATGCCATAAATGCTACTTGTGCCCATCAAGATTTCAATTCTGTCACGTATTTAAACACTTCTAAAACCTTTTCACACCAGCAACAATAGAGAGAGGATTCCTAAAACTTCCCAACTGTTCTCTTCATGTATTTCACGATTCTCGAGTTGGAGCTTGACACGAAACAGGGTCTCTCATAAAAATTTATAATATTAATACAAATGTATATCTAGACATGAAAAACTAAATAAACCCCCCAAACAGCACCGTTAGCTTTAAAGACAAAGTAGTTGAAGTTGTTTATCAGTAACCAAATAAAGCCATCAAATCTATTTTATGAATATTCTAATCTGGAGACTGGTCAATAATTAATAACAAAGTTTTAATAATTTAAAATTGAAATTCAGATTCATTCAGTAACCAAGTCCAACAGTAAAGTTTTTATGATTAGATATAATTAAATGCCAATCAAGAATTGTCCAGAGCTGACTTACAGCCGCCTATAGACTTTGTACTAAACAACTAATGCTACGTGAAATAACTTCATTGAATTCTACTTCTCATCCATTTTAAAATTTAATTAACTAAAAAACAAATCCAAAATCAATTTTTTTTTAAAAAGAAAGAATAACAGGAAAATAAAATTTCAAAATTAAAAAGAAATCAAAAGATTTGACCTCATAGATGGAGGATTCGAGTTCCGGCTTGGAAAGATCATCGTGAAGAGCAGCAACGATTTGCGGCTCCTTCTCTTCCATCATCTTCACCATGGCATTCAACTGAGTCAACCTCCATTCGTAGCTTTTAGTCTTTCCGGTTGCGAAGCTAGCTCTCAACTCCTTCACCAACTCCTTTGCCGACTCCGTACAAAAAACCGGCTTGTTCTCCACTTCGCTCGTCATTATCGTCCAAATAATCAATCAAATACGCTCCAACTATGAATCTTAAAAAAGGAACCGCAGAGAACAAGAAAACAAAATGAGGATTTTGAATTGATTGGACTCTGCCGGCGTTGATAATGATGATGTCTTACGTCACCTTTTCTTTTTCCTGCCAATATACTCAAAAACAACGAAACTGCGTATGATCGTAAATAGATCTATAGCACAAGAGCCCGTGACCCGGGCCATACCTCTGGCGTTTTCCTCAGCTGTGATCTATTAAGGTAAACCTTCACCTTCTGATGGGGGACCTATACAACCGATTAAAAAGATAAATTAATTTTTCTTTTTAACTTTGGACTTTTAGATTTAATTTTGAATTTAAAAATGTAAATAAATCATACCTGGAATGTTAAGTTGACGTGAATTTCAATATAGTTCTTGTCTTTATAAGAAAGCAAGATTTAAAAATATAAAAAAGAAAATTAATGGTAAATTCCATCTTTAGTTAAATAATTATTAGTGTATTTTTCTTTCGGTAACTAAGTTATAAAGACTTTCAATTTCACCGTTAATATTTAATATTTTCCATCTGGTTTTGTTCTGATGTAAAATGTTTTTGGATATGATGATATCATATTTCATAATTATTATAATAATATATTTAGTTTTCAATATTTACATATTTTAACAATTTAATTTTAATTTTAAATAAATATTACATTAAGCTAAAAAAAATTCAATTTCATCAATAATTATATCATATCATATCATATATTATATATTTTTTGAAGAAATATCATATATTATATTAAAAGGTCTTCAAAAATAATTTTATGTCGCGTGTTTAAAATGATGACAAGTCGATAGTGTCTTTATTGGACACGTAAGCATTTTATTTATAACACCCCAATATCCGACCCTATCGTCAGGCCTGAGTTACAAAGTGTTACATTTGTTGCCAGAGCAACTACAATCAATAACATCCAATTAATGTCAATATACCTTTAAATACAAGTAATTCATGCTAATTAAACAATGCATTATCATTTTCGGGCCTTAGACGAGCCTACAAAAGCTCTTTATTAACTCGAGATTGAAATGGATCAAATTGTAAATGATACAAAATTTTGAATTGATGTCGCGACTTTGGGGAGCTCCTCATCGGGACGTGACTTTCTGACTAGGGTTCGTTTGTAATACCCTATACTTGACCCGATTGCTGGGTTTGAGCTACAGTGTGCCACATTCGTTGCCGGAGCAACTACGATCAAATTAAATACAAATTCACGTCATCAAGCTATTATTCATAAGAATTATAAACAAACAATACAATAGAGAATCATTCTTGGGTCCTAAACGAGCTCACGAAAGCTTTTAATTTAACTCGAGATCAAATCAGGACTGAATTGTAAAATTTTTAAAATACGGGGTTGATGTCGTGACGTCATCATTACCATATCGTAACGTCACCAAACAATTTATCATGTCACAACGTCAGTCTCCGCGACGTCACTCACTGTTTGGCCTTGTTGAGACGACAGTGTTTCTCGTCTCAACGTGACATTATAAGCCATTTCTTGTCGCGACGACATGCATGTGATGTCACGATGTCACATACTATTTCTGCAATACCAACTCACAACTTGTGTTTTTAAGATACACCAATGCATATTCAATTTAACCTTATTATTTTCTTCTTTTTGACCAAATGTACAGTAAAAATAGGTTCCATAATAAGCCATAAAACTTTCAATTCATATCAACATCATGTTCTAACTACCTAATACTTCCAATCATCCATTCATTCTCACTAACTTACCTAGTATTCTTATTATTCTAGATGCAAACCTATACATATTCATTCTTCACTTTATAATTAAGCTGCCATTTCATGTATCATTCCCTAACAGCACCATAGCAAATCTAAATTGCATATCATGACATATGACATATAAACCATTTATTAAGTTCATTCATACATTTCATTCAAGGTACCATTACATATCTCATGCCTTAATCAGACTATGAGAATTCTAAGTTGTATACAGATAAAGGCATATACACATCAACCACATATATCATTTTTAAAACATCAAAATGCAATATTTAATTATAAATACTATTCTATCCCAACAAAACTTAACCTATTAGGTGCATGCCAACTATAAACATAAAAGATGCACAAACATTGCTAAGTCGGGTTTAAATTCTGGATGCTGAGAAGACCTTATCATGATCTACTATGAATCTAAGTTACTTACGCATAAAAAAAACAAAACCTTATGCTGAGCAAATCGCTTAATGGTAATTTTATGATTCAAGATATTGGATTACAAGTATAAGCTAATATGAATTTATTCAATTCAAAATCAAAGCATGAGTATTACTTTGAACAATTCCATACTTCAAATGCCAATTCAAAGCAATTATACCTATATTCATGTTAACATAGAATCCATTGTATATGTATATGCAAATTAATACAACATTTATCATCCAATTCATAAACAAACTAGTTTAATATTCAACCTCATCAATTAAGTAAATATATCCCTTTCATATTGATGTTTCAACTGTTTTTAAGCTTAATGGCTCTTTTATACATGCTCGGACCCCAGGGCTCATTTTCAAATCAAATGAAATAATATCACATTTCATAATTCCATCACATTTCATTACTTTACCCGTTTAACAATTCTTGTGTTTATAACCCCATTAACTTGACACGGGCTCGGTATGGATAGACAGATCCATTACCCCGGTTGCTTGGCAACAATGACGTTATAATGATATATAATATCATTTCAGATTGCCCGACAACAATGGTTTCCTCAACTAAAGAAATTTGTCACCCCAGGTTGCCCAGTAACAATGACTCAATGTATAATGTCTATCACCTCAGATTGCCCGACAACGATGGCTTTACTCAATACTTTGATCCTATGGCATGCCAACTATATTCGACATAGTCCGAATAGCTAATAGGGTAATCAAATTTCAAATTTCATATACAATTCCATTTATGCTTTATCATACAACATTCATTAACAATTCATCAGTTTAATACATAATTTATCATGTTCCAACAAAATCTCATATCAATTGCATATATCCAATAAGTCACGAAATTCTCTATTCTAGTCAATTTAGTCCCTGTTTCAATATTCGATCTGAATCGCATCATTTTAGTTCAAGAAGTCATCGATACTCACATCCAACTCTTTATAATGAAGAATGATATAAATATGTAGCAATTAAAAGATTCTCGAATCATAGAATTACAAATCGAAAATTCCAAGCTACTCGTTGACAACTTTGGATTTTCCTTTCCCTTTCGACGAATCCGGGTCGACGTTAACTACGATTAATATAAACACATAGAACTATCAATGAACAGTCAATTTACAACCAATTATCAATTTATACAAAATTTTCAATTTATTCAATTTAGTCTCTAAAACCGGGACTAATCTAATTTTCAATTTAAAACTCCAATTTGAAATATGATTCCATCATTACCCATTAGGGACCTCCTATTCTAATTTTTATAGTAAATTTTACATTTGGTTTAGTTAAGTCATTAAAGTACAAAACTATCATTTAAACTTTATAGTTTAGGTAGTTTACAATGTCACCCAATGGAGGTGAGTACTAAATCAACTTTAACCTAAATGAATATAGATCTAATTAGTACTTTAAATAAATAATATTAATATAAAATATAAATAAAGGATATTTGGTTTTTTATAATAAAGAAATAAAAAAAAACTTGCATAAAAATAAAGTAAACTTCGGATGACTAAAATCTAAACTTAACCAAATCTAAACATAGGTGATTAGCTCGCTTCAGTGGTCATAACTAAATCCTATTATAGGTTTCTATTCAATCAACTAATCGCTACCCTAGTTGGATATCTTGATCTTACACTAAGTTAATGAGTTGAGAAGAACAATTTATCTCTTGACCTCATAGTCTAGATCGGTTCAGGGCTAAGGTGTTCACGGATAAGTCATACCAATTTTGGGTTAATTCTTACCTAAATGACTTTCTAGGGTTGTCAAGCCTAGGGTTTAAGTTCTTCCTCTCCCAAATAGCTGATCTGCTAAGAAAGCCCTATATAGTAATTAGTTAGTCACACCTCCACTCACTAACCCCCCATAAAAGGATTAGTTCCTCATAAAATCCATAAAAATAATAAACTTGAACTATAAATAAAACATGAATAACAAATCAAGAATAGATTTTAAGAAAGTCCTGATTGTGTATTAATGAAGTGTAGAAATCCACAAGCATTTGATTATGTTTACCAATCAAGTTCCCCAAAGAACATGAATTGAAAATAACTTGAAAAGAAATCTAAAGCCTAAAAGAAAGAACTGAAACCTAAGTTATAGGAAAAAAACTAAGAATTTGAAAATCTGTCCTTAATAAGTGTTAACTGAGCCTATTTATTGAGTTAGGGTCGGTCGTCATCATTAACCTTAGGTTTGCTGATTGATTTCTTGTTAATTTTCATTGTGCAGATCAAATCTAAATCGAATAATAGGTACTAGGCATTGTGATTTCATATATTTTGCTATTCTCCACAAGAATGCTGATTTATTGGCAAAGAGACGAAGAAATATATTTATTATTCCATTTCAATTTATTCAAGACCAAGAGAAAGAACTAATGCTGCATTCCCATTTCGGTATCTCGATGGAAATACCCATAAATGGTATTTTTCGTAGAAAAAGTATTCTTGCTTTTTTTGACGATCTCCGATACAGAAGAAAGAGTTAAGAAATTACTAAATATTGGACTTTAGGGGCACATTCAATCGTCAAAAGGGAGGATGTGATTGAGTATCGAGGAGTCAAAAAGGTTAAGCCAAAATACCAAATGAAAGTAGATTGATTTTGTAACACTCCTAACCCATATCCATCGTCGGAATAGGGTTACAAAACATTTCCAGAGTTTATAGAATAAATGCAGTTAATTCATGTCATTTACTATTCATGTCTGAAACCAATCATATTGTCCCTTAAATGGACCCTCGAGGCCCAATATACATGTTAGAAACAAGTCGGGACTAAATCGAGAACTCAAAAAAAATTTTGTGAAATTTCAAACTTTTGGCCTAAGTGCCGGGGACACACGCCCGTGTGGCCAGGCCGTGTGGCTCACACGGCTAAGTGACATGCCCTTGTCCAAGGCCGTGTGGGCATTCGATGTGAGGCACACGGTCGTGTCCCAGCCTGTGTCCTTACCCATGTAACTCTTTGACTTGGGTCACATAGCCAGCCTTACACCGGTGTGCTAGGTCGTGTGTCACACATGGCTGAGACACATGCCCGTGTCTCTGCCTGTGTGAGCAATTCTAAGCATTCTGTTTCTAAATTTTCAAGATACAAGGGACATGCGGCCAAGCCATACGCCCATGCGCATGGCCATATGTCACACACGGCTGAGACACATGCCCGTGTGGACAAAATAATGTCATTTCCAAGCCTTATTTCTCACCCAATTTGTCTTTCACCTACAATATCACTTAAATGCAAAACACCAACCAATCCAAGGCATTAAAATCAAGAAAAGTCTAATCATTATGCAAAACATATCATCACATGTCTTCATGTATTCAAATTTACCTATTTGTGTAAACATTCAAGCTTACCAAAATTTAATTCAACCATACCAAGCACACGTATATAAATCATACTATAACCTCAAACATATAGATCAAGCATGTTATCACTAGCCATTCCAATGGCTAGTTACAACTAACCATTTACATGCCATATTTAGCCAATTTGACCTATACATGCCATTATATCAAAATAAGTTTGCTATTTATATCAAAACAAGTTGTAGGATAGTGTGATGATGCTCTGATCGATTTCTAACTTTTACGAGCTTCCGAGGACTATAAAACAGAGGAAAGAAAAAAACCTAGTAATTATATAATGCTTAGTAAATTCGTATAACGGAATTTAACTTACCATTCATTTCCATTAAAGTAACATACAAAATACATCCAAGAAATTTGGCAATAGCCTAAATTCCCAATTTTCATCAAACATGTTAGTTATGGTAATTCACACAATTGTCAAGAAACATGAATGAGCTCATCATGTAATAACTTTCATATTCATATGCTTTTCTTATCATATTTTCATATAACATATATACTTTCATAACAAATCATTTCAGGTTTAGTATAACCCATGTCAGAACTTTGTCTGTTGAATTTATTTGAAATATCGACGGACACACATGTAGTACACTCAAAGTGTACAAATCTATAATCTGTCAATTCATATTCAGGGGTACTCATTAGAGTACATAATTAGGAAACACTCTCTCGAGCATATAACAGGATGCTCTCGTGAGCCATGTAACAGGAAGCATATCCGGGCTGAATAACAGAAAACTCATAAAAGTTTATAACAGAAAGCTCATGTGAGCTTATCAGGTAACTCCGAAGAGTTATTATTGGAGAGCTCCAGATAGCCATATAACAGGAAGTTCAAACGAGCCATTTTAGGAAGCTAACAAAGAGCCTATATCGGGATGCTCATAAAGAGCTGTGGCATGTCCGCAATATGTGCAAGATCAATACCGATCATATAACAGGATGCTCACAAAGAGTTATTGTATGTCCGCAACACATGCAAGATCAATACTGATCAGGATGCTCGCAGGAACCATGTAACGGAAGCTCGAGAGGGCTTATAACAGGATACTCTTTCGAGCTATGGTGTGTCCGCAACATATACAGGACCACAACCAATTCAGGAAATCCTGTATCCATAAAATTTCATTATTCCAATGGGATTTAACATTTATCAGGCTTTGTTGGATATGTAATCAATTTCATATATATATGACATTTATACAATTCACATATACAACATGCAATTCAAACATATAAATATACACAATTTAGTTACACGAACTTACCCTGACATTTGTTCGTATACGAAAATCTACTAATTCGATACTTTTTATTTTCCTCGATCGAATTCCATACTAGGTCTATCTAGATCTATATGAGTAAATTTAACTCAATTAAATTCAATTCAATCAAATTCACATTTTAGGCAAAAGTACCATTTTGCCCTTATACTTTTAATTAATTTCAATTTCGTCCCTAGGCTCGAAAATAAAATTCATGCAATTTAATCCTTATTCCAAGCCCAACTGAATTTTTCATATAACATTTACAACCCATGTATTTCATAAAAATTTAGAATTTTTCATGAATTTTACAACTTTACAATTTAGTCCTAAAATCATAATTTCATTAAAATTCACTTTACAAAAGTTGTTTATCTATTAACAACCTTTCATTTTCTACCATAAACTTCAACCTTCAAAGTCTGAACAATTTCCTTTTCAGGCTTTTCCAGACAATCTCTGAGATAGTGGTCAAGTGAACCATATCTAAAACATGCCCTGCTTCTCATATGACACTCCCCAAAATGAAATTTATTATAATGTTTACATCTAGGTTCAAGATTTCCAACACTTCCTGCACCTGCTTCTTTTCCATAATACCCCACAGATGTGGTAGAACGATCATGGTTTTTCTTTGATTTCTTTGATTTCTTTGAAGCTGATGATTTTGGCTAGCCCATAAATCTTTTAGAGAAGTCTGGGTGTAAAACCCCCTAACCTCAAACCAACACCGAAATAGGGTTACGAGGCATTACCGGACTTATACACTAGCAATTATACAAAACTGAGTCATAAATTTGCATTCCAAATCAAAACTTATCAAATTACACTAAAAAGTCATTAATATGGGTCTATGGGGCCCAATACATGCTTTAGAAGTAATTCAGGATTAAACCGGTAACTTTGGAAATTTTACCTTGAAGATAGGGGCACACGCCCGTGTGGCCTGCCCGTGGGGCTCCCATGGCCGTGGGACCAGCCCGTGGGTAGATTTGACTTGCTCACACAGCCGTGTGACTAACCTGTGGGCAATTCTGACTTTTTCACACGGCCTAGGCACACGCCCATGTGACTTGGCCGTGTGAAAACATGATTTTTGACCATTTTTAAGCTACTTTCACATGCTAAACACATCTAAATCATGCCCAAACATTTACTAAAAGTTCTTAAATCAAATATCATTCGTTATGCCATTCAAACTTAGCAAATATTCATTCATTCACTTCAATACATCAATTCATATCAAAATTATACTACGTTATCATACTAGTCAAAGTCATGTAAGTTTAATTTCCAAAATGTGCATAATTCAAACCATGTTTCAACATCTTTCATTCTCATTATTATCATTTACAAAATAAAACCTTATCAGCCTAGGTACATGCCATTTTACAAAAAGAAAAGTACTTCACCACGTCACGTTCGGGATTGGTTTGGATGCTGAGTCCTTAACTTTCTTTCCTACCTAACCAGCTCACGGAAACAAACCGTGCGCTGAGTATGCACTCAGTGGTATTTCTATAAACTAATACTTAACAATAATAAGCTATGTATATACATTGTAACTTAAGCTTTACTCTTATAATCTTAATAGCTTCACCCCTTACATTAATTTTACATTTCCTTCCTGTAGTTAACAAATTCATATATATATATTTCATATCATTCGATAACTTAAACATTCGTAAATTAGTCACAGTCACTTAATCAATATCAAACAGTCTTCAATACTTTCATTTACCCCTATTAGCATAACTTGGACCTAACGGATATGCGGATCCAACACACACACCGGGGATAATATACAGTGTTTCATCGACCAAAACCGGATTACACCGTAGGTAATAGTAACAGTCATAGTCAGGTACGAAGTACCTATTCGGAACAAATCCAGAACAGTCATAGTAGTCGACACATATAGTGTCTCATCGATACACAGTCGAAATATCCCTGAACACTTCCAATCCTATGGCATGCCAATTGCATCCAACTAGCCCTAATTAATAGGGTATTCAAACCATTTCATTTCAATACAGAAGTAATAAAAATTTCCATCATATCATTCATTATACATTCCAACTATTAAAAATAACAATTACATTGTATTAAAACATTAAGCATAGTTTATAGAAATACAAATCGAAATTCTCAAGTTTATTCGTTATCCTCGTTCACTTTCTCCTTTCCCTTTTTCGATGGTGTTTCCGGTGCTACATTGACTACATATAATTTAAAATTTAAAATTATCAATATATGTTATTAAAATAACACACTCTTTATTTCCATATAACTTTTACTATATTTCCAATTAGGTCCTTCCACCATAACCATTCTTTTTCTTCAAATAACCTTATAGTTTCTATTTTATACTTACTTTAAACAAGTTTCAACTCTTAATATTCAATATAAAACATCAATTCTACAATTTAAATAATTTAATCCCTACTATAACAAAACTTATATCTCTCTCTACAATTTAATCCTTTAACCACTTCTAACTTAAATTTCCATCAAATTGCACTTAATTCTTCCATTTATTCAACTTAATCAATATCTAAAAATTCAATAAATTTTTAAATTTCAACATAACTCACATACTATATCTTTTTAGGATTTCATAGACACTAAAATTACAAGAAAAGGGATCAAATTGACTTACCAATCAAGCTTGAAACTCCAAAATCCTAAATTTTCCTTTTCTTTTTCTTTCCCTTTTTCCTTCTTTCATTCCCTGCTATTCGTGCCTTTCTTTTTCTTTTTCTTTATGTTTTATTTCTTTTTATTTTCTTTATTCATTCTTTATTTTATTAACATATTATAATTATATAATATAATATAATATAATTTACTTTATATTATTATTTACTTTTATAATAAGTAAATACATATTTATACATACATTTGTACCAATAATAATAATACAAATGCATTTATATTCACCATACACTTGTCATATAAGGTTTATTTACTAATTTAGTCCCTTGACTTTTCTATGGTTTTTAATTAACCCTTCACACTTTATTTAATTTAGTCCTTTCACTAAATTAACCTTAATTAAACTTGATTTACTTAACTAAAATCTAATTAATCTCTCACTTAACTTCGTAAAAATTTCTAATAAATATTTACGAATCTAATTTTCAGAATCAAAGACCCTAAAATTCACTTTTTCCGATGACCTAAAAATTTGGGTCATTACATTTCTCCCCCCTTAACAAATTTCGTCCTCAAAATTTACCTAAAAAAATATGGGGGTACTGTGATCTCATTGTATCTTCTGGTTCCCATGTTACTTCTTCAATATTGTGACTTCTCCACAACAATTTAACTAAGGGAACTCGTTTATTACGTTATTCCTTTACTTCACGTGCTAATATCTTAACCGGTTCTTCTTCATATGAAAAATCAGGTTGAATCTCTATATCTTCAATTGGAATCACATGAGAAGGATCTGGTCGGTATCTTCTTAACATAGAAACATGGAAAACATCATGAATCTTCTATAATTCAGGAGGCAGAGCTAAACGATATGCCACCATTCTAATTCTTTCTATAACCTCATACGGTCCAATGTATCGCGGACTCAATTTATCGTTTCGACCAAATCTCAAGATTTTCTTCCAATGAGAAACTTTAAGAAATACTTTGTCTCTGATTGAGTACTTAATGTCTCGTCGTTTCAGATCTGCGTATGATTTCTGCCTATCAAAAGCTGTCTTCAATCTTTCTTGAATCTTTTTAACAGTACTTTCTATTTCTTGGATCAACTCTAGACCAACCACTTTTCTTTCATTCAATTCTGTCCAACACACTGGTGATCGACATCTCCGACCATATAGAGCTTCATACGGTGCCATTTGAATACTTGATTGGTAACTATTGTTATATACAAACTCAGCTAAAGGTAAATAACATTCCCAACCTGATTCAAAATCAATGATACAAGCTCGGAGCATGTCTTCTAAGATCTGAATGACTCGTTCTGACTGTCCATCAGTTTGTGGATGAAAAGCTGTACTAAAATGAAGTCGTGTACCGAGAGACTCATGCAACTATTTTTAGAACCTCGATGTAAACCGTGGATCTCGGTAGAAATTACCGATACAGGAATACCATGTAACCTTATAATTTCTCAATAGACACCTTTGCAAGTTTCTGTAGTGACCAGTCAGTTTTGATAGCTATAAAATGAGCTGATTTCGTAAGTCGATCAACAATTACTCAGATATCATTCTTTTTACTCGTAGACAGTGGCAACCCAGTTATGAAATCCATTGTCATTCGATCCCATTTCCATTCAAGAATACTAATAGGTTGAAGCAACCCTGTCGGAACCTGATGTTCAGCTTTAACTCGCTGACATGTTAAACATTTAGCCACATATTCCACTATATCTCTTTTCATACCTGACCATCAATACAGTTCCCGTAAATCACGATACCTCTTCGTTCCTCCGGGTTGTAATGCAAAAGAACTGTCATGTGCTTCTCGAAGCATTAACTCTTTCAGCTCTGAAGTAGTTGGAATACAGAGTCGATTCTGAAATCTCAAACAATCATTTTCATCAATATTAAACTTCTCTGCTGTACCGTTTTGTACCATCTCTCTTTTCTTCATTAATTTGTCATCTTTCAACTGTGCTGATCTAATTTGATCAAACATTGCTGGTTTCACTCTTAATTCAGCTAAAAGACCTCCATCATCCGTGATACTAAGTCGTGCAAGCATGATCCTTAGTTCAACTTTAGCTTTTCTACTTAATACGTCAGCTACCACATTAGCTTTACTCGGATGATAGTTAATAACACAATCATAATCTTTTAAAAGTTCTATCCACCGACGCTGTCTCAAATTCAATTCTTTTTGTGACTGAAGATACTTGAGACTTTTGTGATCAGTGTAGATATAGCATTTTTCACCATACAAATAATGTCTCCGAATCTTTAGAGCAAAAATTACCACTGTTAATTCTAGATCATGAGTTGGATAATTACGTTCATGGGGTTTCAATTGTCGTGAAGCATAAGCAATTACTTTTCCACTTTGCATTAGTACACACCCAAAACCATTTAAGGAAGCATCACTGTGCACAACAAAATCTTTTCCCGACTCCGGTAAAGTCAATACTGGTGCTTCTATTAATATTTGCTTCAACATTTCAAAAATTTTCTGACACTGCTCATTCCAAACAAATGGGACATTCTTTTGTAGCAACTTTGTCATTGGTAAAGCTATCTTTGAAAATCCATTCACGAACCTTCGATAATATCCAGCTAAACCAAGAAAATTACGTACCTCTAACACATTCTTAGGAACTTTGCACTGAAGTATAGCTTCAATTTTATTTGGATCTACTCTAATCCCTTCTATTGATACTACATGACCAAGAAATACAACTTCTGATAACCAAAACTCACACTTGTTCAATTTTCCATACAATTGCTCATCTCGTAATATTGGCAAAACCATTCGAATATGTTGTTCATGCTCAGTTTCAGACTTCGAGTATACCAAGATGTCATCAATAAAAACTACTACGAATTGATCCAAGTATGGCTAAAAAATCTGGTTCATAAGATCCATAAAAGCAGCCAGAGCATTTGTTAACCCAAATGGCATTACCAAAAATTCATAATTTCTATACCTTGTACGGAATGTTGTCTTCGGTATATCATTCTCCTTTACCTTCAACTGATAATATCCTGACCTCAAATCAATTTTTGAAAACATGGAAGCTCCTTTTAGTTGATCAAATAAATCATCAATACGAGGTAACGGGTATTTGTTCTTGATAGTTACCTTATTCAATTGTCGATAATCAATACACAATCACATCGAACCATCTTTCTTTTTAACAAATAACACTAGAGCTCCCAACGGTAATGTACTAGGTCGTATAAAACCTCGATCCAATAAATCTTGCAGTTGTACCTTCAGCTCCTTCAACTCAATAGGTGACATTCGATATGGAGGTATTGATACTGGATCTGTACCCGGGTATACTTCAATTACAAATTCAACTTCCCGATCAGGAGGTAATCCAGGAAATTCTCTAGGAAACACATCAAGAAATTCACATACAGTTCGAATTTTACTGCATTGACTCTCAGCTGAATCGGACTTAATAACATATGCTAAGAAAGCAGCACATCCTTGGTAAAGGAGCTTACTAGCTTTAACTGTAGAAATGATTCAAGCTGAACCACTAGTCCTTATACCATTTACTTCAATCCGTTTACCATCTTCGTTTTGGACAGTAAATTTCTTTTTATAATAGTCCAAAATTACTCTATATTCTGACAAGCAGTCCATACCTAGTATAATGTCAAAATTGCTAAATGGCATAATCAACAGATCAATAGAAAAGTTTCTATCCTGAATTATCAATGTACATCTTCGACATATTTGATTTACTAACACAGTTTGCCCCAATGGACTAAACACTTCTATTGTTACTCTAGACAGTTCGGATTTTAAATTTCTCGTCTCAACTAGTTTTGTATTAACATAGGAATGTGACGATCCTAGATCTATTAAAGCATATACAGGTTCTGAATGTAATAAGAATATACCTGTCACTACATCATGAGCATCCCCCTTGTCTCAAGTTCTTACAACATATGCTCGGGCCAGAGCTCTTACTTCAGATTGTTGGGTAGCATTTTTACTAGTTCTTCTAGTACCTCCTCTAGCAACTGGACCACTTCGGCCAGATCCTCAACCTTTAGAAGCAGATTCAGATCTTTGTGATACCATTAGTGCTGCCTTACCAATCTTCGGGCAATCCTTAACAAAATGATCAATGGATCCACATCGGAAACAACCCCCAGTTAACCTTCTACATTCTTCCCTATGTCTGTTTCCACAATACTCACATTTTGGAATTTCAGTATTCTGAGCTGGGCTTCTGATACTGCAAGTAGATATAGTAGTTTGTCTCTTTCGACATATGTCTCCTCTTTCTGATCTTGAACTGAATCTTCCACTACCATGAGATTCCCTCGATCATTTGAATTGCAGACTTGAACTAGCAGTTCTAGGACATTTTCAGCTGAACGGACAGTTTGAGACTTTTTGCTCTTCCCCAGTACTTGCTTATCATTTTAGCTCTTTCTACTAAGTCTGCAAACTCTGTAATCCGTAGAGGCATCAATTGCAATTGAAATTCATCTCACAGTCCTCTTAGAAATCGCCTGTATCTGTCAGCTTCAGTCAGTACAAATTCAATTGCATATCTGCTCAGTCTCAAAAATTCCTGTTCATAATCCACTACAGACATATCTCTCTATTTCAGCATCAAAAACTCATATTTTCGGTCTTCCATATATGTCTCTCCCAAATACTTCTTCTGAAATTCCTATTGAAAAAATTCCCAGTTTACCTGTTCTTTCGGTATATTCTGAATCACTGATTTCCACCATATATAAGCCTCCTCTTATAATAAAGAAACAACACATACTAAACTTTCCTGTGGCGTGCATTCTAATTGCTTCAGAATTCTCTTGGTAGTCTCTAACCAATTTTCAGCTGTTGTTGAATCAGTTCCCTTTGATCCCATAAATTCTATAGCTCCATACTTTCGCAATTCCTTAATAGGGGCTCTTCGGGTAGCGGGGGTAGAAGTAGTAGCAGGCATACTTCCTACTGCTCTTTGAAGAGTTTTGGCAATCATTCTAAATATTTCTGTATTATCCCTTTCAATATTCGGTGGTTGGTTACCTACCGGGTTTACACTTGGGGTCACAAATTCAGATTCATTTACATCATATGATTCATCTTTACTGTACATTTCCTGATCGGTACCCTCGATACTTTCGTCAGACATATTTTACTCATTATAAAATAAAGTTAATTTATCGGTATATATATAAATTAGCATCCAATCCCGACTCAAAGTTAACATAATAATGGCATGTAGCTCTAGACTCAATTTCAAACTTTATTTAGTCCTAGAATCGACTAAACTTGAGTAGCTCTGATACCACTAAATGTAACACCCCCTAACCCTAAATCGACACCGAAATAGGGTTACGAGGCATTATCGGACTTATACACTAGCAATTATACAAAACTGAGTCATAAATTTTCATTCCAAATCAAAACTTATCAAATTACACTAAAAATTCCTCAATATGGGTCTACAGGGCCCAATACATGCTTTAGAAGTAATTCGGGATTAAACCAGCAACTTTGGAAATTTTATCTTGAAGATAGGGGCGTACGCCCGTGTGGCCTACCTGTGGGGATCCCATGGCCGTGGGGCCAGCCCGTAGGCAGATCTGACTTGCTCACACGGCCGTGGGACTAACCTGTGGGCAATTCTGACTTTGTCACACGGCCTGGGCACACGCCCATGTGACTTGGCCATGTGAAAATATGATTTTGACCATTTTAAGCTACTTTCACATGCTAAACACATCTAATTCATGCCCAAACCTTTACTAATAGTTCTTAAATCAAACATCCTTCATTATACCATTCAAACTTAGCAAATATTCATTCATTCACTTCAATACACCAATTCATATTCAAATTATACTACGTTATCATACTAGTCAAAGTCATGCCAAAATGTGCATATTTCATACCATGTTGCAACATCTTTCATGCTCATTATTATCATTTACAAAATAAAACCTTATCAACCTAAGTACATGCCATTTTACAAAAAGAAAAGTACTTCACCACTTTGAGTTTGGGAATGGTTTGGATGATGAGTCATTAACTTTCTTTCGTACCTAACCTGCGTAGGGAAACAAACTGTACACTGAATATGCACTCAGTGATATTTCTATAAACTAATACTTAACAATAATAAGCTATGTATATACATTGTAACTTAAACTTTACTCTTATAATCTTAACAACTTCACCCCTTACATTAATTTTACATTTCTTTCCTGTAGTTAAGTAATTCATATATATATTTATATTTCATATCATTCGATAACCTAAACATTTGTAAACCAGTCACAGTCACTTATTTAATATCAAACAGTCTTCAGTACTTTCATTTACCCCTATTAACATAACTCGGACCTAATAGATACGCGGATCCAACCCACTCACCGGGGATAATATACAGTGTTTCATCAGCCGAAACCGAAATACACTGTAGGGTAACAGTAACAGTCATAGTCAGGTACGAAGTACCTCTTCGGAACAAATCCAGAACAGTCACAGTAGTCGACACATACAGTGTTTCATCAACACACAGACGGAATATCCCTGAACACTTCCATTCCTATGGCATGCCAATTGTATCTGACTAGCCCGACACTGTTAATAGGATATTCAAACCATTTCATTTCAATACAGAAGTAATAACAATTTCCATCATATCATTCATTATACATTCTAACTATTAAAAGTAACAATTACATTGTATTAAAACATTAAGCATAGTTTATAGAAATACAAATCGAAATTTTCGAGTTTATTCGTTATCCTCGTTCACTTTCTCCTTTCCCTTTTTCGATGGTGTTTCCGGTGCTATGTTGGCTACATAAAATTTAAAATTTAAAATTATCAATATATGTTATTTTAATAGCACACTCTTTATTTCCATATAACTTTTACAATATTTCCAATTAGGTCCTTCCACCATAATCATTCTTTTTCTTCAAATAACCTTATAGTTTCCATTTTATACTTACTTTAAACAAGTTTCAACTCTTAATTTTCAATATAAAACATCAATTCTACAATTTAAACAATTTAATCCCTACTATAACAAAACTTATATCTCTCTTTACAATTTAATCCTTTAACCACTTCTAACTTAAATTTCCATCAAATTACACTTAATTCTTCCATTTATTCAACTTAATAAACATCTAAAAATTCAATAACTTTTTAAATTTCAATATAACTCAAATACTATTTCTTCTTAGGATTTCATAGACACTAAAATTACAAGAAAATAGATCAAATTGACTTACCAATCAAGCTTGAAACTCCAAAATCCTAAATTTTCCTTTTCTTTTTCTTTCCCTTTTTCCTTCTTTCATTCCCTGCTATTCGTGCCTTTCTTTTTCTTTTTCTTTATGTTTTATTTCTTTTTATTTTCTTTATTCATTTTTTATTTTATTAACATATTATAATTATATAATATAATATAATTTATTTTATACTATTATTTACTTATATAATAAGTAAATACATATTTATACATACATTTGTACCAATAATAATAAAATACATTTATATTCACCATACACTTGTCATATAAGGTTTATTTACTAATTTAGTCCCTTGACTTTTCTATGGTTTTTAGATAACCCTTCACACTTTATTCAATTTAGTCCTTTCACTAAATTAACCTTAATTAAACTAGATTTACTTAACTAAAATCTAATTAATCTCTCACTTAACTTCGTAAAAATTTCTAATAAATATTTACAAATCTAATTTTCAGAATCAAAGACCCTAAAATTCACTTTTTTCGATGACCTAAAAATTTGGGTCCTTACACCGGGCTTCCCTATCTTATTCTCTCTTTTCTTTACTTAATTCCTAGCTTTATGTGGTTGATTGGAAACACAAAAATTTACACACTTTTTCATACCCTTTTTAACTTAAATTCATAGCGAATTCGATTGAATTCTTATTGAAAAATAATTAATTTTTATAAAATAATTAAAGTGCACTTAAAATATAAACATGTCAAATTTTAGTTAATTTCGTAATTGTTTTTGATGAATTTTGGTTATTTTCGATAGATTTGCACAAAGGGCGAAAAATGGCTCGACAGACACTGCTATAAGCAGAAAACCGGGAAGCAATTTGAAGTATCGAGGCAAACTAAATTTTAGCCTAAGACGATCCAAAATTATATGTATTTATTCATAATATAATTAATTTTAATTTATCTCTAATTTAATTTGGGTTAATAAATTATGATTAATTAATTACGAAAAAGTGGTCCGATTGAACCAAACCGAGTAAATCGAACCGGCCAAGAAAAGGACAGCCCAAAACCGTCCAAGTGCTGACCCAATTCAGCTCATTAGCTGATTATTTAAGCTTCAAATAATCCCTTGAAGACTTGTTCAAATTGCAATTAAACCCCTCCACAATTGTTGGCTTTGTAGATTTGCCCCAGGCCATTTTTAGCAAAGTTGAAGCCATCAACTTTGCCACAGAGGAGGCCGGCCAAGGGGTGGCTCTTTGGCTTATATTTTTAGCTAATTTCAGCTACCACATTCAGCTATAAAACCTCCCCTTGGCTGATCATTCAACACATCTCAATTGATTCACATCTTTTCTCTCGTCTCTTCACTTTCTCTCTTATTTGCCATTCTAAATTCTCTTGCTCTCTTGTCAATTTCTTCCCTTGGAAAAGGGGTGTTCATTAGCCATTTTGGAGCAAAATTGAAGTGTTCATAGAAGCTTTGATCGACGAGGACAACAGAGAACGCAGAACGGAGCAAGCTAGTCAAGTCATGGAAAAACACCGGATTTGATTCTTTTTCACTATCTCTTTAATTTTTTTTGTTGTTATGATGAACATATCTATGAATATTTATGTTGTTGGAATGGTTAATTTAATCAATTTAGCTTGAATTTAATTCATGTTAGGTTGATTGCATTTCGTCTTCTTAAATTGTTAAAATTGTGTTTATGTTATTATAGGCCTCGGTAAGATGCTTGATTAAGTAAAATCATGACTAAGTTATTCTTGCATTACAATTGTTAGGTAACTAATGAATTAATTATTTAAACGGATTGAAATTACCAATGCATGCTTAATAATCTAAGGTAGTTGAGGGTTAAATTAGCAACGGTATCTGACGATACAATTGCCTTGCATAACTTGCAAGATTATTGTGATTAAACTGTTTCAAGGTAAGGATACTTTGTTACCTCACATAGTCTTTTATGTGCTTATTAAATCGAGGTAATTGTTTGAATTAACATAGGGATATATTTAAGAGATTATTTCAATTTAATAAGTATGTATGTGCTATAACATATTTGCCTATTAAGATTTGTTTAATCGATAGAATTGACATAGAGATATGTCCAAGAGATAAATGGATTTTGGTAAGTAAGTATGTTCATAAGTTAGCAAATTACCGAGTTTCCGTGAATTTATTCGTAACAATATAAATATAAGTTTAATAATTCTAAAATAAGAAATGTAATTAATCTAACATAATTATGTCATCTTGATTAAACTCGTATTTTGAAATCGTGCATAAGCTTTAAGAAAAATAATGGGAACTTTTCTAAACTTTGAAAATATTATAGAATAGTCCCTGGTGTACTAGATAAGCTACAATGGTTTTAAAAACATAAAATTTATTAAAAACGAACTTAAAAATCACTTACATGCAAGGGACTAGAGTTGGTCAAACTTTCAAGCTCTCAAAATTGGTGGAAATAGGTGGCATGGAAACAAGAAAGAAAAATATGATATTTTGTTTATATTTTAAGTAATATTATTATTAACACTATTTTACATATAATTTAAATCTAAATTACACTTAATAATCGTTCACTATAAGAAAATATGGCATAATTTCCATTTAAAACCATGTAATTATTCTTTTAGACCCATTTAGCCCATATAAACTAATAGCAATTAACTTTTTCAGTTTTTACGATTTAGTCAATTTTCCTTGATTGACTAGCCAAACGTCAAAATTACAGAACCAAATCTTAATATGACACTTCATTAACTTCTTAAATATTAAATAAATAATATTTATAGACTCAAACATTGGAATTGAGGTCCTGAATCCATTATAAGAAATATACAAATACAACTAATTTACAAGACATTTTAAAACCTAGCATATATCCAAATCACTCACCCCTTTTACTTAATCAGATTAACTCAATGAACATTAGCAAAAAGGTTTAGCTGTTAGGGTATCTACACCACACCAAAGAGTATCATAATGCTATACAAAGGTACCGTATTGCAAAAAGAGGCACCGAAGTGCAAACCTACACAAGCGCACAACTAACCCTATTAACATACCAATCATATCCTAATCGTTTATTAAGTTCAAATGGGTAGTTATACAGAAAGCAAAACCTTTACATTGCAGTAGCATTTTCATGAACCAAATTATATATCATAACATATGATATTCATTCAGTATTTCACATGATTTGTGATAAACCGTAATCTATACATTTTTTATCCCATGCTTAGCACATTTATCGATGGTTTCTCCTTAGATTTGCTGAATTCAATGCTCCTAACTCTTTAATTTCATGTTTTATACTTAGGTGAGCATAGGAGAGTAAAAAGAACGAGAAACGAGCTGAAAACGAAGAAAATGAACCTATATGGGAAATCAACACGGCCTGGACTTCCTCACACGGGTAAGCCACACAGTCGTGTCTATTTGGCAGGATCAAAGCTTGACTTACATGGGTAGACTACACGCCCGTGCCTATTTAACAGCCTTGACCACGGGCTGGAGCAATCGCACACGGGTGTGTTGCACGGGCGTGTCCCTGCCAAGCCCAAGTATAATCCTATTCGGAAAAGGCCACTTTTGAGGGCTCTTAGGCGTTCAAAAGCCTACTTAAACACCTGAGGAGGCACTTAGAATGGACACACGGAGTAGGAGGCAAGGAATTGCTCAAGGGAAGCCAATTGGTCCATCTCAGAAGCCGGATTCATCATCAAGACTGAATATCTCCCTTCAATTTCCATTCAGGGGTTTTGGGTTTTCTTTATGTTTTGCATTCATTATTCTTCTGAGATGTTTTCTTTCATAATTATGAACTAAACCCCTAAATACCTAAGGGGAATGAAACCTAAGACAGATCTTGTTACTATTATCTGAATTGTATGATAACTATGTGACTTGTTCTTAATTATGTGTTCTTAATTCTTGTTTTTATATTTCAGGATATTGATTCAAGTTAATGCTCTTATTCAGAGGAGGAAAAGACCCTGTCTAAGAGTAAATTTGTCATAATTAAGCAGAGTTGATTGCACGCCTAGAGATAGGGTGATAAGATTTTGCCGAATTAGGGTGAAACCGAATAAGGGGATTCATAGATCTAGTTAATGCAACACTAGGGCGTTAATTAGAAAGAGATTTCAATTAATAAACCTAAAGTTAGACGTTATTAGTCTCGAGAGAGATAATAATATAACTTAGGGATTTCTACGGATCAAGTCAAATGAATAAATCGTCTCATTCAGAGTCAAATAACAAGTGAAGTCTAGGTGGATTTTTCTTTGGGTATTGTCTTAATCAAATGAGTTTTCCCAAAAGGTTTTCCCCAATTTTCTCTCTGTGTACTCTTAGTTTAGTTAATTAGTTTAGATAAACAAATTCTTTAATTTTTAGGCTAGATAATAAAAAGAAAGTAATTACTAGTACTCTTGGTTCCTTTGGGTTTGACAATATGCTCTTGCTAAAGCTATACTACTGTTCGATGGGTACACTTGCCTTCATCATGATAATAGTTAGTTTTAAGAACGATTAATTATAAATTTTTAAAACCTGTCACGAATATCACGTATCAATTTGTAATTATCACATGCGCAAAACTTTACAATTTAGTCCAAAACTCACTTTGTGTAAAATTTTACAAATAATTCAAAATATATCATACAATAAAATGTCTATAAAACAACTAATACTCGTTAAAAAATACACTTACTATATGAACTTACCTAATAAAATCAGATAGTGAATTGAATCGCAGAGATTGTTCAACAATTTTTTCCTTTTTCCCGATTACTCTCTAGTCGATCCAAATCTTGATCTAAATAACGGTTAATATCAAATTTACAATTCTAAACACCTTATAATACTCAAATACATGCATATGACCTTTTAATTTCAACTTATACAATTTTCCTAAAGTTTCACATTTTATTCACTTTAGTCCTTAAAACCAAAACTATTATATCTTTCACATTTAAACCTTGTTTTACAATCTGATTTCAATTTCATCCTTCTATAGCCCTATAAATTAAATAATTATATAAATTCTATTTATATTTTGAAATAATTTCATTTTAGTCCCTAAACTCAAAACTAATATATTTCATTTTACAATTTAGTCCATAATCAAATCTAAGCTTACAACCAAGCTATTTAACATCAAAAACATAAAAAAAACCATCGATATAAATACCTTAAAACATTAAAAATTTCAAAAATTGAGGTAAAATTTAACTAATTTAAGTTCTAACGATATCAAAAATATAAAATTTATGAAAAGCGGGACTTAGGAACACTCACATGCAAGGGCCAAATGTCCTTGAAGGTTTGAAGTTTTTCTTTCCTTTAACAATGGTGACAAAATTGATGGAAAAAGATGAGTAAAAAGATTATTATTTTTCTTTATATTTTATTACAATTTAATTAATATTTTAACATTAATATTAACATATAAATGACTAATTATGAAGCATTAACCATCCAAGGTAATTCATTATGGCCAAATTATCATTTAAGTCCCTTAAATAACATTATATAAACCTTTTAATCAATAAAAATCATAATGATCTGTCACATCCCAAAAACCGGGTTAGTAGAAATTGGGTTAGTGAACTAAGAGTGGTGACATCCTAATTTTAAGTTAAGATTGTGAAAATTTGGTCATGTGAATTGATTTGGTTTAGTGGTTAAGTGTTGTGTTAGTGTGCGTGAGGTTTTGAGTTAAAATCATTTCCCCTTGAATTTTGTTAATTTTTGTCCAAACCCCTCTCTTTGAACTTCTGGTTAAAATATTATTTTCGCTTAGCTAATGATAGGATGAACCTGCTGGTTCAATGGTAAGGTGTTAGCTTACCCTTTGGTCTTGTGTTTGAATCCTTGTGTGTGCAAAACAAAAATATTTTTATTCCCTTGCATTATGTCGCTCATGTGAATATGGTTGGGTCAAATTCAAATTCGGGATAACCTGAAAAGTTATCAAAAAAATTGATTAGTCAGTTATTATTATTTTTAAATAATAAAATAAGATTAAAATATTTTTTCCCAAAAACTCTCCCACATTTCTCTCCAGTCTCTCTCAAGTTTCTCCCTTTCTTTTTCTTTCACTTTTCTTTTATTCTCCGATTTCTCTATTTTTCTTTTTGGGTTTTGCATTGTTCTTGTGGCCAGATTATAGTTTCTTTTCCTTTCTTTCTTCTCAACAATTCGTTGTGAGATTTTAGCCTTCATCCTTTTTGTTTACTATTCTTAGCTCTGATTTAAATCTTTGGTGTGTTTTGGAGCTTTAGAATTTTGGTAAGTGTCGTGCAAGTTGGTGTTTCATTTCATTAATTTTGTCATAAGAATGATGTTTGTGAGTAAGTTGTTTGGGTAAATTTTGGTTGGTTTTGATGGTATTTGTAACGTTCTCTTTTGTGTGGGAATCTGTTAGGTGAGGGTTGTGATTTGTACGACGTGCATTTAGCAAGTTAGGAAGTTTCGGGAACTATTGTTACTATTTGGGTGAGTGTTAGAATGTCGAGAGGCTGATTTGTGTTTTGGTTAAGATATAAAAGTTAAACAGTTGTGGCTGAATTTTTTATTGCATTCGTAGTGATTTGTGTTAATTTATCATTTTCCAAATGTTGTTTAGGAGTTCAGAATTGTGTCGTGGTATTTGCATTAGAAAGTAAATTGGTGTGTAACGAAAAACCTAAAAAACAACGATCGATGCGATGTCGAAAAACTCACTGTCGACGTCACACGATCGTGCATGTCACATGGTTTAGGTTAATTGAGTCGTGTAGGCGACACAAGCTTATGGGCCCATTTTTAGTAAAGTTGAAGCCATCAACTTTGCCACATAGGAGGCCAGCCAAGGGGTGGCTCTTTGGCTGCTATTTTTAGCAAATTTCAGCTTCCAGATTCAGCTATAAAACCCCCATTGGCTGATTATTCAACACATCTCAATTCATTCACATTTTTTTCTCTCTTCTCTCCACTTTCGCTCTTCTTTGCCATTCTAAATTCTCTTGCTCTCTTTCCGATTGCTTCCCTTGGAAAAGGGTTGTTCATTAGCCATTTTGGAGAAAAATTGAAGTGTTCATAGCAGCTTTGATCGATGAGGACAATAGAGAATACAAAACAGAGCAAGCTAGTCAAGCCACGAAAAAACACTGGATTTGATTCTTGTTCCCTATCTCTTTAATTTTTGTTGTTGTTATGATGAACATAGCTATAAATATTTATGTTGTTGGAATGGCTAATTTAATCAATTTAGCTTGAATTTAATTCATGTTAGGTTGATTGCATTTCATCTTCTTAAATTGTTAAAATTGTGTGTATGTTGTTATATGCCTCGGTAAGATGCTTTATTAAGTAAAATCATGATTAAGTTATTCTTGCATTACAATTGTTACGTAACTAATGAATTAATTATTTAAACGTATTAAAATTGTAATTAATAGACACAGTACTTAATCAGTACATGTTTAATCATCTAAGGCCATGAATCTAGGAACTTTTGCTTGCATTGTATTATTTGGTCTACGTACCAGAACTGATAACATTCGAGATTATGCAAGATTATACACAAAAGATCCTTTTTTGGCTCTCTCTTTAGCTCTATGTCTCTTATCTCTTTTGGGACTCCAGAGAAACATATCTTGATTGAACCTATATTTGCCCAATGGATCCAATCTGCTTATGGTAAAACTTCATACGGGTTCTATGTGCTTTTATCTTCAACGAATGGCCCAGCATTCAATGCGAGTCGAACTATATGGTTGTCTGGCTGGTTAAATGCTATTAATGAAAATAGTAATTCACTATTCTTAACAATAGGTCCTGGAGACTTCTTGGTTCGATCATTTTGTTTTAAAAATGGAAGTCTTTGACATCTAACTATAGCACTGAATAACTTTTTTTTGTCAGACTTAAACCTAACTAAAATAACAAAACAAGGGTTCTGCCCCCTTTTCACCTGAGTTAAGGTTAAGTAAAGGAAGATAAAGGAATGGGCTTGATTCGGAGATTTTTCTCCTATTCATGTATGATAGATACATAAGGAGATTTTCATCCCCTGTATGCTATTTTACGTATTCCTTAAATTAGCAACGGTATCTGACGATACAATTGCCTTGCATAACTTGCAAGATTATTATGATTAAACTGTTTCAAGGTAAGGATACTTTGTTACCTCACATAGTCTTTTACGTGCTTATTAAAATGAGTTAATTGTTTGAATTGACAAAGGGATATGTTTAAGAGATTATTTCAATCTAATAAGTACGTATGTGCTATAACATATTTGCCTATTAAGATTTGTTTAATAGATAGAATTAACATAGAGATATGTCCAATAGATGAATGGATTTTGGTAAGTGAGTATGATCATAAGTTAGCAAATTACCGAGTTGCCGTGAATTTATTCGTAACAATATAAACATGAGTTTAATAATTCTAAGATAAGAAATGTAATTAATCTAACACAATTATGCCATCTTGATTAAACTTGTACTTTGAAATCGTGCATTTGAGATTTATTTATTTAGTTTACTTAGTTTAAAATCTTAGTTTTTAATCACCCTCTTCAAACAAAATATTTTTCTTCACCAAAGTGTTTTAAATAACATTCATAAATAATTCTTTTCACAGTCCCTGTGGGTACGATAACTTGACTTTTACTTGTCACTTTATTACTTGTTGCGATTGTGTACACTTGCACATTTTCTTCGTTCCAAGTTTTTGGCGCTGTTGCCGGGGACTGTGTTTTAAAGTCATTATTTGTGAATTTGTTAGTTTGCATTTTGGTTTAATTTTCTGTTTAAATTCTAACTTAATTGATTTTTCTGTGATTATTTCAGGTGTTTATGAGTATTGACCAAATCATCGATTTACTCCTTGTAGACCCTGAGATTGAACAAACTTTTCGACAGTGAAGAAGACAAGCAAGTTAGAGAAGGACCGAAGAGATGAACTTTGAAAATCCAATCTAAGGAAATGGAGTAAACCCTGCCCAAAATCCTATCCTTATTGCTGACGATAGGGATAGAGCTTTAAGATAGTATACCGTGCCACTGTTTAATGATCTTAATCCCGGTATTAGGAGACCCAAAATTAAGGCACAACAGTTCAAGCTGAAGCCAGTCATGTTCCAGATGCTTTAAACAGTGGGCTAATTTAGTGGAATGCCTACCGAAGATCCTCACATACACTTAAGACTATTTATGGAGGTGAGCGATCCTTTCATATTAGTTGGAGTACCCGAAGATACATTACGATTGAAGCTATTCCCATGTTCACTGAGGGACAAAGCTCGAGCCTGGTTGAACTTATTGCCACCAAATTCAATTTCCACATGGAAAAAGTTAGCAAAAATATTCCTCATGAAGTATTTCTCGCCTAGCAAGAATGCTAAGTTGAGGAACGAGATCACTGCTTTCCAACAAATGGATGATGAGTCCTTGTATGAGGCATGGGAAAGGTACAAAGAATTATTACGGAAATGCCCTCATCATGGAATCCCACATTGCATCCAACTTGAGACATTTTATAATGGTCTCAATTGTCACATGAGGATGGTAGTGGATGCTTCTGCTAACGGTTCTCTCATTTCTAAGTCTTATAATGAGGCTTATGAAATCTTTGAGAGGATTTACAGCAACAATTACCAATGGCCAACCAATCAAGCAGCGTCAGGAAGATGAGTTGTTGGAATACATGAAGTAGACGCTCTAACTTCACTTGCATATCAGGTATCATCAATATCCTCAATGTTAAAAAATCTTACTACTAATGGGTCTTATAGTTTTGCAGCACAACCACCAAATCAATTTGAAAGTATAGCCTATGTCTATTGCGAGGAAGGACATTTGTTTGAAAAATGTCCACCGAACCTAGAATCCATGTATTACATGGGTAACCAGAACCAAAATCAAGGAAGGCAAGGACTGCAATCCAATTTCTATAACCCATCATGGCGAAATCACCCCAATTTTTCCTACAGTAACCGAGGGGCTAACACCAGTAACACTTACGCCCAACTTAGACCAACCCAGTTGCCTAGTTTCCCCCAACAAGTTTAGAAACCAGGTCAAGCTGAATCATCCAATATCTTAGAAAATGTATTGAAGGCATACATAGCGAAAAACGACGCCACTCTAAGGAATTTGGAAAATCAAGTGGGCCAGCTTGCTACTGAACTCAGGAACCAACCATAAGGTACTTTACCAAGTGATACGAAGAGTCAAAGGAATCCAGAGAAGCAGCATTGCAAAGTGTTGACATTGAGGAGTGGAAAGACAGTAGAGCCCAACACCATCGAAGCTGAAAAGGAGCAAGCTGATGCTCAAGATTCAGAGGAAGTTCAACTGAGTGTTAAAATTCCAGTTTCATAAGAACCAGAATCTGTAAAACCTAACAAGGTAATTTCTGAACCAGCTAATTCTGATTAACTAATAACTCTGTTAGATGTAGAATTGTCACAGAAGACGAATCAACCAGTTTCAGTAAAGAAACCATCACCACCCTACCCTCAAAGACTTTAGAAGCAAAAACAGGAAATTCAATTCAAGAAGTTACTAGACATACTCAAGCAACTTCATATCAACATCCCATTGGTTAAAGCACTTGAGCAAATGCCGAACTACGTCAAATTCATTAAGGATATCCTTTCTAAAAAATGAAGACTTGGAGAATTTGAGACGTTAGCTCTGAAGAAGGAATGTAGTGCATATCTTTAAGACAAATTATCCCTAAAGTTAAAGGATCCTAGATGTTTTACCATACCTTGCAACATTAGAGCAATATATTATGGGAAGGCATTATGTGGCTTAGGTGCGAGTATTAACTTGATGCCTATGTCAATATTTAGGAAGTTGGGGATAGGTGAAGTTAGATCTACTACGGCTACACTTCAATTAGCGGATTGATCCTTAGCACATCCAGAAGGGAAAATCGAGGATGTCTTGGTACGTGAAGATAAATTTATCTTCCCTGCTGATTTTGTTATTCTAGACTTTGAAGCAAACAAAGAATTGCCAATTATCTTAGGAAGACCGTTCTTAGCAACCAAAAGAACCCTTATTGATGTGCAGAAGGGTGAGCTTACTATATGTGTTCAGGATGATCAGGTAACATTTAACGTTTTTAAGTTTATGCGATTTCCTGACACAATTGATAATTGTTTTGTAATATCCGATTTAGAGGATTTAATAGTGGAGAAGGAGCTCAACTATGTTGAAGATCCATTGGAACAAATTTTGACATCAGATCCTCCAAATGATGAAGAGGAGGATGAACACTTAGTGTTGTTAGAAGCTAATCAAAAGGGATTTAATCTGCAATCTCGTTTTGAATCTTTGGAATTAGAGAAATGGGATTATGCCCAACCAAAAGCGTCAATCGAGGAGCCACCTAAATTAGAACTCAAGGTACTACCTTTACATTTAAAATATGTTCATTTAGGTAACGCTTCTACTTTGCCTGTGATTGTTTCAGCAGAATCAGTGAGCAAGAAGATAAACTCATCCTGGTTTTGAAACAATTCAAGAAGGCTATCAGATGGACCATAACCGATATTCGCAGAATTAGTTCATCTGTAAACATGCACAAGATTATCTTAGAAGATGGAGAAAAAGGGATGATTGATGGATAACGAATATTGAACCCCATTATGAAGGATGTAGTCAAGAAAGAAATCATCAAGTGGTTAGATATAGATATAATCTACCTCGTCTCAAACAGTTCATGGGTAAGTCCAGTCCAATGTGTGCCAAAGAAAAGAGGTATCACGGTCATTGAAAATGAGAATAATGAGTTGATACTGACTAGAACTATTACGGGATGGAGAATTTACATTGATTACCGAAAGCTGAACAAGGCGACTAGGAAAGATCACTTTCCTTGGCTGTTTTTGGAACAGATGCTGGATAAACTCCCAAGGCGAGACTATTATTGTTTTCTTGATGGATATTCAGGGTATAATTAGATTATGGTAGCACCAAAAGATTAGCACAAGACAACATTCACCTACCCGTATGGTACATTTGCATTTAGACGCATGCTATTTGGTTTATGTAATGCACCTGCTACATTTCAAAGATGTATGATGTTTATTTTTACTGACACGGTTGAGAAGTATTTGGAAGTTTTTATGGATGATTTTTCAGTATTCAGAGATACATATGATGATTGCCTAGCCAATCTAGCCAAGGTACTAGGCGATGCGAAGAAACAAACCTAGTACTCAATTGGGAAAAGTGTCATTTCGTGGTACGAGAAGGGATTGTTTTAGGGCATCGGATAACAAGACATGGAATAGAGGTTGATAAAGCAAAGGTAGATGTTATTGAGAAACTCCCACCTCCAACATCTGTAAAAGGTGTTAGGAACTTTTTGGGCCATACCGGTTTCTATCGAAGATTTATTAAGGACTTCTCCAAAATTGCTAAGCCCTTATGCAAATTATTGGAGAAGGACACGACATTCAAATTTGATGAAGAGTGTTTAAGAGCTTTTAAATATTTGAAGAGTCGACTAGTCTCGGCACCCATAATCGTCACACCAGACTGGAATTTACCATTCGAATTGATGTGTGACGCAAGTGACTTCACGATAAGAGTTGTCATGGGCCAGCGAAGGAACAAAGTTTTTCATCCAATATAATATGCGAGTCGGACTCTAACAAAAGCTCAACTGAATTACACGGCAACAGAAAAAGAGTTACTTGCTATTGTGTTTGCTTTTGACAAGTTTTGATCTTATTTTGTAGGTACCAAAGTGACTGTCTATACAGACCATTCGGAAATTAAGTATTTACTTGCCAAGAAAGACGCTAGGTCAAGACTGATCTGGTGGGTACTTCTACTTCAAGAGTTCGATCTAGAAATTCAAGATCGAAAGGGAGTAGAAAATCAAGTAGCAGATCACTTGTCCAGATTGGAGTCGCAAGAAGGGAATTCTCCACTTATACCAATTCAGGAGACATTTCCAGATGAATACATACTGAAGGTAAATCATGTCCATAATACTCCTTGGTTTGCTGATATTGCTACTTTTTAGTTTGTGGTTTGATGCCGATTGATAAGACGTATCATCAAAAGAAAAAGTTTCTTCACGATATGAAGTACTATTTCTGAGAAGAGCCGTATTTGTTTAAAAAATGTGTAGATCAAATGATCAGGAGATGCATGGCAGAAGATGAAGTACATAAGCTTTTATGCCATTGTCACTTAGCTCCGAGTGGGGGACACTTCAGAGGTACACGTACTGCAGCCAAGGTATTGCAAGCCGGATTCTTTTGGCCAACATTAGACAAAGACGCATATGCTTGCGTAAAGAGTTGTGATTGATGTCAAAGGGTTGGAAATGTCACCAACAGAAATGAGATGCCTCGAACAAATATCATTGAGGTAGAATTGTTCGATGTTTGGGGTATTAACTTCCTCGGTCTTTTCCCTCCGTCTTTTGGTCACAAGTACATCTTGGTAGCTGTAGACTACATGCCTAAGTGGATTGAGGCTGAAGCCTATCCCAAAAACGATGCTAAGGTTGTGATGAAGTTTTTCCAGAAACATGTGTTCACAAGGTTTGGAACCCCAAGAGCCATCATCAGTGATGAAGGGTCCCATTTTGTGAACAAGTGGTTGAAATGGTTATTAGATAAACATGGAGTTAAACACAAGGTTGCTACAGCTTACCATGCACAGACGAATGGGCAAGCTGAACTGGCAAATAAGGAGATCAAAGGCATACTTGAGAAGGTAGTTTGCCCGAACCGACGAGATTGGTCCAAAAGACTAGATGATGCTTTATAGGCTTACAAGACAGCATACAAGGCACCTTTAAGGATGTCACCCTACAGGTTGGTCTTTGGGAAAGCTTGTCATCTGCCCTTGGAGTTAGTGCATAAAGCTTACGGGGCCCCTCGACAACTCAACTTGGATCTTAAGCTTGCTAAAGAGAAACATATGCTCCAACTCAATGAGCTAGAGGAATTTCGAATGTTCTCGTACGAAAATGCCAAACTACTTAAGGAGAGACTTAAGAAATGGAGTGACAAGCACATTCGAGTTCGAGAATTTGAAGTAGGTCAACAAGTCTTGTTATTTAATTCCAGATTAAGATTCTTTCCAGGTAAACTAAAATCATGTTGGTCCGGTCCATTTATGATTCATCACATCTATCCACATAGAGTTGTTGAACTCCAAGGTAAGGGACGTCATTTTCAAGTTTATTCTTAGCGTCTGAAACATTACTAGGGAGATAAGATTGAACCGAATCAAATTTCGTTCATTTTATCGGATGTTTAAATTTTCTTATTTTCCTTTTTAATAAATGATTTAGGGTATATTTTTGGGATTAGTATGTTTAAAAAAATACTGTCTAGAAGATTGGAACTTAAGCGAGACCACTTGTGACCCCTCCAATCTTTCCCGGGAATTGATTTTAACATAATTTTCCGATAAATTATTCCCTAAATAGAAAATTAATTTTTTGGTTTTTCAAATAAAAAGGTCAATGTTGATCCAAGTTTTAAATTGCAACTGAATTTCAATTTTTCATTAAGTCTAGGGACTTAATTGAATTATTTTTAAAATTTGGTTGCTCTTTTCGTAAATAATAAAAATTAGGTGCCTCTTTTTTTAAATATTTTCAGAAGGCATCTAGAATAAATATTTTTAATTAAAAAATGTAATAATAAGATCATAATCTTTAATATATAATTATATCTATCATAATTAATATATTAATTTTTATGAACTTAGCATGGAATTAGGATTAGTTTAATTTTAATCTTGTTTTAATAAATTAATAGCATTAATAATTTAATATGCATATATTTGATTATTAATTGTTGTTAACTTTGAGTAGAATTAGAATTAGAATTTGTTTTTAATTGTTAAATTATACTAAGAATTCTACTCTAATTCCTACTACTCTCACTATAAATTCCACCCTTACTTCTCCTAATTCATTCATCATTCAAAACCCCAACGCACCAAATCCCTTAAGTGCCGCAAGCTCCTAGCAACAACATCACCCAGCAGTCGGCTAGCATACGTCCAACAGACCTCACGCACGCCTGCCTATCACGCGCTGCATTGTGCGCCTGCTGCTCTAGGCCCAGCTGCCTAGGCCATGTCCCGCACCCGCACCTGCGCCTAGTGCCTACATGCTCACACTAGGCCTGCTCGAAGAGGATCCACACGCTGCTGTCTGCTACCGCGCCCTTCCACCGACACACCTAGCAGCATTCCAACACTCAAGCAGTACACACCTTCACTCATCCTTAGCTAAGTCCTCCAACCTACCTTAAATTGACTTCTTCTGCTTTCTAACTATTTTTTTAGGAGTTCTTAAAAAAAGGTGGTAAGACCAAATTTTCTCTTAAATTTTAATTTTATTCTAATATTTAATTTTTCAATTTATTGAATCATTAATAATTTTTATTAATTAAATTTTTTAGAAAATAATTTTTCCCATCTTTTGTTCAGGTTAATCATGCCTCACAAGAGAACTCGTGCTTACGCCCAAATTGATGAAACACAAAACAAGTTCCATTGTGAAGAAGCCAAAGCAAGATACGAGAGTATCTTCAAAAATAAACAGATGCATCCAGAGAAAGGCTTTACATTGAAAGAGAGCAACTACAAAGACTTTATGGCACGTATTCATCAAGTTGCTGAAGCCCTCAATTGGGAATTGTTTTGTGAGAAGAGACCTAGTGCGGATGAGGAGTTAGTGCATGAATTTTATGTGAACTTAACCTCAAGCGAGTTGACAGAAGTTCCAGTTCATGGAATCAAGAGCCTAAAAATTTGCAAGAAGTTCTCGAGGAACTTACAGTTCCAGGTTCTAAGTGGACTGTGTCAAAGCAAGGAATTCACACTTGTCGAAGAGAATATCTGACACCATTCGCAAAGGTATGGTTCTAATATCTGACACCACTCGCAAAGGTATGGTTCTATTTCATTCGTTTCAACCTTATGCCTAGCTCACATGGGACTACAATTTCATTAGAGCGAATGGTCTTATTATACTTGATTTTAATTGGAAAGACAATTGATGTGGGAAAAATCATCCTGAGAGAGATGCAGAATTGTGCCATTAGACGTTCTGGCCCAGCCTACTTTCCTTTTACAATAACAATTCTGTGCTTGAAAGTTAAAATTCTTGCAAACGTGAAGAAGACAGGTATAGCCAGGGCACAATCACAGATTGGGACCTCTATCGAATAGCTGAAGAATCTATTCTACAGTAATGAGTTCAAGAAAGTGAGGACCCGAAGAAGAAGAAGAAGATCCCACAATGCAATCAGCTGAAGTCCTAGATAAAGCGGACCCAATAGAACCAGAAGCTGAACCTGATGTCGAAACTGCAATGTTCGGAGCTCAATCACCTCACCTAGATCTTTGAGATGAGCTGTCAAAATTGATGGACATAATGTAACATATGCAATGGCAGCAACAATCTTACTAGAGATACTAAAAAATAAGGGATGACTCGATGAGAAGTGTTCTTAAGAAAATTTACAATGACCCATTTACTTTTGTGACTGAATTTACAAATTTTATATTTAAACCATGGAGTCCATTATCGAAGAAGGAGCGAAGCGATTCATGCAAAGGTAATAATGTGGAGCAAAAGATGAGTCGAATTGGGAAGGATCTGCAAATAAAAGGGGGGATATTGACTTTATTTTATTTCTGTTCTTAGATCATTTTAGGATTAAGTTTAATTAGGAATTTTTATTTTCGTATAATAAAGCAAGAGATGGAAATCATGAATAACGAACAAGTCGCAAAGTATAAAGTGTGGCAATAGATATATACGTGTCTAGGATTGGATTTAGAGAAAGCTTGGTACTTAAGAAGTCAATTTGACTCACCTCCTCTTTTCTAGAATCCTACCTGGTGTATAGTATCTATTCACTTTAAACAATGAGGACATGGTTCATCTTAAGTAGGGGGACCGAAAAATTGAATTATTTCCACTCAGAATAATTTTTTATTTTAATTATGATTAGGATATATTTTGTTCAATAATTGGAAGTTTTGTTAAGTATGCTAAACTTCTGTATAAATAAAGTTCTATTATTTCGATAAATTATTATGTTAGCTTAATAATGATATGAATGTATTTCTAATAAAGCATGCACATAATACCATAAATTTTTAGTTCCTTACGAAAGTTAGGCATGCATGAAAGTTTAAATCTCTAGAATTAACTTAGTAGTTTCTTGAGGATAAATCCTAGGAAGCATGGAATATTGAAAATGATTTAGGCAACTTTTGTTAGGATAGTTTGAGCCTTTCAAGCCAACCATGATGAAATTTTTATCCTTTGAAACCCAACTTTGAGACTATATGGCCTAATTTTATTTGAACCCTTGCAAATTTAACCATCACTTCTCTCTTAACTATCTTAAAATTGTCTCAAACACTAGACTCAGTACTATTCAAAGTATTCTTTAGAAATAAGTTTAGGGGAGTTGAAAAGAAATATCAAATGCTCTAAAATTGTAGTACATTCAGTAAAATTCTTGTGTTAAAAAAAAAGAGTATGAGTTCTTAAAATAAGATGTACAAAAGAGCATATGAAAGCAAAGTAAGTTGGTGTATTGAGGGAAATTATTCCAAAGGTCCAATTGAAGCTGAGTCTAGGGTTTAAAAGCCTAAATTTATCTATCTTTTACCTACCCCTAAGCCCAGTCACGTTACAACCTTGTTAAAGACCTATTGATTCAAAGTTCCAATGCTACCTACATTAGTGGAGAGAAATTTCTACGTTCAACATATGAAGGCATAAGTTGAACTTAATGATTGCAGCTTAATCTTGAATAAGGGAATAAAAATTAAAGTGGTAAGGTTTAACATGACTTTATTAGGAAGCGTTTAGTCTAATTTTTGCTCTCATAAGAATGATTGAGATTAATTTGAACGATATGTATACTTAAGTAAGCATAACTATGAAATTTCTTGTTTTTGAGCATAAGTATATTAAATTCATAATTCTGGGAAAAATGTTGTTTTGAAGGAATTTTTCAAAGGTGTTTGTGAGAAATTCTTTTCAATTTGTGCATTACTCGGGACGATCAATGAATTAAGTTTGGGGGTGTGGAAACACAAAAATTTACACACTTTTCATACCCTTTTTAACTTAAATTCAAGCGAATTCGGTTAAATTCTTGTTGAAAAATAATTAATTTTTATAAAATAATTAAAGTGCACTTAAAATATGAACATGTTAAATTTTAGTTAATTTCATAATTATTTTTGATGAATTTTGGTTATTTTCGAAAGATTTGCACAAAGGGCGAAAAATGGCTCGGCAGACACTGCTAGAAGCACAAAACCGAGAAGTAATTTGAAGTATCGAGGTGAACTAAATTTTAGCTTCAGACGGTCCAAAATTATATGTATTTATTCATAATATAATTAATTTTAATTTATCTCTAATTTAATTTGGGTTAATAAATTATGATAAATTAATTATGAAAAAAGTGGTCCGATTGAACCAAACCGAGTAAATCGAACCGGCCAAGAAAAGGACAGCCTAAAACCGTCCAAGTGCTGACCCAATTCATCTCATTATCTGATTATTTAATCTTCAAATAATCCCTTGAAGACTTGTTCAAATTGCAATTAAACCCCTCCACAATTGGTGGCTTTGTAGATTTGCCCCAAGCCATTTTTAGCAAAGTTGAAGCCATCAACTTTGCTATATAGGATGCCGGCAAAGGGGTGGCTCTTTGGCTGCTATTTTTAGCAAATTTTAGCTGCCAGATTCAGCTATAAAAAGCCCCTTGGATGATCATTCAACACATCCCAATTCATTCACATCTTTTCTCTCTTCTCTCCATTTTCTCTCTTTTTTGCCATTCTAAATTCTCTTGTCTCTTGCCGATTTCTTCCCTTGGAAAAGGGGTGTTCATCAGCTATTTTGGAGGGAAATTGAAGTGTTCATATTAGCTTTGATCAATGAGGACGACAGAGAATGCAGAACGGAGCAAGCTGGTCAAGCCACGAAAAAACACTGGATTTGATTCTTGTTCACTATCTCTTTAATTTTTTTTGTTGTTATGATGAACATATCTATGAATATTTATGTTTTTGGAATGGTTAATTTAATCAATTTAGCTTGAATTTAATTCATTTTAGGTTGATTGCATTTTGACTTCTTAAATTGTTAAAATTTTGTTTATGTTGTTATAGGCCTCGGTAAGATGCTTGATTAAGTAAAATCATGACTAAGTTATTCTTGCATTACAATTGTTAGGTAACTAATGAATTAATTATTTAAACAGATTGAAATTGTAATTAATAGACACAGTACTTAATCAATGCATGTTTAATCATCTAAGGTAGCTGAGGGTTAAATTAACAACGGTATATGACGATACAATTGCCTTGCATAACTTGCAAGATTATTGTGATTAAATTGTTTCAAGGTAAGGATACTTTGTTACCTCACATAGTCTTTTATGTGCTTATTAAATCGAGTTAATTGTTTGAATTAACATAGGGATATGTTTAAGATATTATTTCAATTTAATAAATATGTATGTGTTGTAACATATTTGCCTATTAAGATTTGTTTAATCGATAGAATTGACATAGAGATATGTCCAAGAGATGAATGGATTTTGGTAAGTGAGTATGTTCATAAGTTAGCAAATTACCGAGTTGCCGTGAATTTATTCGTAACAATGTAAACATGAGTTTAATAATTCTAAGATAAGAAATGTAATTAATCTAACACAATTATGTCATCTTGATTAAACTCGTATTTTGAAATCGTGTATAAGCTTTAAGAAAAACAATGGGAACTTTTCTAAACTTTGAAAATATTACAAAATAGTCTCTGGTTAACTAGATTAAGCTACAATGGTTTTAAAAACATAAAATTTATTAAAAACGATCTTAAAAATCACTTACATGCAAGGGACTAGAGTTGGTCAAACTTCCAAGCTCTCAAACTTGGTGGCAACAGGTAGCATGGAAACAAGAAAGAAAAATATGATATTTTGTTTATGTTTTAAGTAATATTATTATTAACACTATTTTACATATAATTTAAATCAAAATTACACATAATAATCGTTCACTATAAAAAATATGGCATAATTTCC